>NC_092135.1:65438963-65740463 GCF_043159975.1 Macaca nemestrina
GCGTATTCTAGCAATGCAGTTCTGAAGCAAGGATTAGGCAGAATCAATTTTGTCTTCTGAACAAAATTGACCATCATTTTAAATTATATTTGCCTATTTGCAGTTTTTCCCATTTTTATTTATTTTTTTAGACACCCCCCCCCCCACTACCACCACAATTTAACTGGCTGTGATACTGTCCCTAGCTAGATGATTCTGTTAGCAATGCTGAAAAATTCAACATAATTTTTTTTCTACTAAGAGATATTTGTCATCTGCCTTGTGCTTTCTGTCAGGCCCTTGTGATTTCTTGTTAGGACTGATTTAAGAACTGACTAATGGCCCTGACAGTATCTCATTTCCTTACAAGCCATCCTCGACACTTCTACCTGAGCGAGTTCTCTAAAATATAAACCTGAGTTTTGTTTTTGCTTTTGTTTTTGTATTGCTTAAATTTTTTCCTTGGTTCTATATCACCCTCAGAATTAATGTCAAACTTTACTGTGATATACAACATTATACTTACATCTTTAATCCTCAACTCTGACCAAAGTGTCTGAGTTTAAGTTCCAGCTCAATAACTAGTCAGCTGGGTTACCTTTGGCAAGTCACTTAAACTCTATGGGCTTCTATGTACTCATTTGTAAAATGTTAGAAATAATAGTATTATTTTTAGAAGTTATTGTTGAGAAGGTTAAATGAGTTAATATAGGTAAAATCCTCAGAATGATGCCTGGCACAAAATAGAAACTATATAACTTTTGCCACTGTTACTATTTTGTTGTTGCTGTTTTTGTTGTTGTTGATATGTTTATTTTTCCTATCACAGCCTTATAAAACCAGTAGAAGCACATGTAATGCCGCAGCCATAATGATCTGATCATACTTAGTGAGCACTCCTTTGTCTCTCTTTATTACTTCTTCTTGCTCTTCAAGATTAACTTCATGTTTCAATCCTGTGACCATCCTCCATATAGGTTACCTGCTCATATGATGTATAAGTACTGCGTTATATATATATATATATATATAAAACATTTAAGCTTCTTGGTTATCTATATTAAAAGACTGCAAGTATTTTAAAGTCAGGAATTGGTTTGTTGTGAACTTTTCATTTCTAATCTCTGAACCTCTAACAAAACAAAGTCTGGTGTGTACATATATTAAATATTTGATGAATATTTGAGTTGTTTTTGTGAAATAGAGACAAGCAGACTCTCCTCAGTTGAATTTTCTTCTCTCTGTTAAAACATCACTTGCTACTTTGGGGTTTTATCGTTAAGGTTTTTTTCAGTGCATCTAAAAAGAAACTTAATACTCAGAACCTGCCTTTCTCTTTAGGGCTAACAGATTAGTAGCAGCAACCTCAGGTCAAGTACAAAGCAAGCTTTTGTATTTTTGAATGAAGATACAATTTGTTGAGAGGAGTTATAAGAAAATCTTCTCAAAGCAAAATCGTTTTTAGTGAAGAAGGAGTTAAAAAAATATAGCAACTATTAATACTGAACTGATTTCTACTGTTAACCAATTTTAGCCAGTTATTATACTGCCCATGTAATCAAGAACTGCTTTTCTGAAATTTTATATGCACTTTTTATTTTCTGTTTTATAAGTAAGCCTCATACTTTTTCATTGATTTCCATTAGAGTGAGAAGAGCAGTGGTCCAGAAACAACCCATAAATTGCATTATCTAATTTAATTAAGGTGAACTGGAAGTTTCTCTCAAGATTGAACAGTCAGCAGACAACCAAAAATGAAACTTTAAACTAGCTTTGTAGTGGACATAAGCATCTGCCATTTACCATGACTATCCACTTTTACATTCTTTGACATTCTTATGAATAATTCCACAGACACCACAGTGCTGGATTTGCATGAGCAAAACAGGTGTTTCTGTAAATTAATCTATTGCTTAGTCCCAAACAATCCTAGGATAAAATCCTTCACTCTATCCTTTTGATTGTGTGCCACTGAAGTCTATAAAAAACATTTTATATTATCAGTGTAATCTCATTTGATCCCAATATCTGTGAACTCTCCTTGCCATGAGATTTCCTGGTCAGGGGATGCAATGTGCTTCCATCAGTGGAACGTTGGATCATAAGTGGCTTTCAGGAAAAAGATACATTCCTGGGGGAAGAATAAAGTTTAAGGTTATAAGGAGAGTACCAGGCATTACCTTTTTTCCTTCAGATGCACTGTAGCAAGTTGGCACACGTTGAAGTCCTAACAAATAGAGGATGAGAACTTGATTCATTGACTGCACATCCCGAGATTTGGTTCTGGATTTGCATCTGAATAGACGCCCATCTTTCAAACAGATAAAACTGTAAGAACAGTTCCTGAGATGATGCTGTTATCAGCTATTGCCTGCTGAATTCTTACCAAATGATTTGCTTTCTGTTACCTAGAGCAAATATTCAGTATTCAGTACTTACTTGTTTTATTCTCTCACATTTTACCCTAATATCTAAAAGATTTTTCTTTCTTATTCAGTTATTCTTTAAATCAATTTTTACATTTATTTCTTGTAAGACTTCATACTGTTTATGAAAGGGTCTAGTAACTTCAATATCTATTATTGTGAGGCTTTTGCCGGAAAGAATAAAATGAGTAGTTTGAATTTACGTTAAGCTTAAGAAAATAATTTTCCATTTGCTGATTTTTGAATAAGTAAATAAGAGTCAGCTAAATTGGTTAGAATATGGTGCTAATGAGATCACAGTTGCAGGTTTGATTCCTGTATAGGGCAATTAGTCTTATGTGGGAGAAAACCATTCAAAGGCCATAATTTGGATCCCCAATGGAATTCTTACGAAAGGAGAATGAGGATATGAGACCTCATGGCAAAGCTGGCTTTACTTCTCAGATAAAGAAAACAAGCACAAGTTTTTTCTTTTTAATTTAGAGTATGCAGCTTGTCTACTGGCCAGCAGCATCATCATTTTATATGATGTTACATATAGTTATGTAAGTGGACACTTAAATGGAATATGGACTCAACTCATTTCTCCTTTAACTCGATGCCATTGGAAATCACTTGGAATTGGCAGGCATGCTGAACATAGATCAGAGCTGCAGAATGCAAAGAATAATTGAGAAATGGCCCCCTGCTAAAACAATTATTAAGACTCATTCTTTAATTGCTATAAATATTCTATCAAACTGAGCAATACCAACCTTAAAAACACATTCATTTAGATGCATTTACTAAGATAAACAATTAAATGTAGTTTAATTTTATCCTGTTTGCTTTGTATATGGCAAATCTTTGCTAATCAGCATGGATTTTGAAGGTATATTTTATATGTGCCATATGTCTTCTGCATATTAGCCAGTTGTTGGTGTATTAAAAGTAAGGTTAAAAAACTCAACCTGGTTTTAGATTTATTGTATATATTAAATTACTTTTCACAAACAATATTTGATTGTTTTAATAACGCTATACCATTTTTAACAGAAATAAGTAGCTACTGTAGGGAATTTGGAAAATATATAAAAGTGTAAATAAAATGAAAATATGAAGTATTCACATTTCCTTCCAATACACATAATCATGTCATTGCGTGTCCTTTTATTTCTTTTCTCTATATAAGAAAAATATATTGGCCACACACGATGCCTCACACCTATAATCCCAGTACTTTGGTAGGCCAAGGCAGGTGAATCACTTAAGGTCAAGAGTTTGAGACCAGCCTGGCCAACATGGGGAAATGTCATCTCTACCAAAAATACAAAAATTAGCCAGGCCTGCACCTGTAATTCCAGCTAATCAGGAGGCTGAGGCAGGAGAGTCACTTGAACCTGCGAGGCAGGTTGCAGTGAGCCAAGACTGTGCCACTGTACTCCATTAAAAAAAAAGAAAAAAAGAAAAGAAAAGAAAGAAAGGAAGAAAGAAAGAAAAACATATTAATATGAAAGATGGAATCAAATAGAGAAAGAGACTTTGAAAAGTTCATGTTAAATGGAATTAAAACATAAAAATAAAAATATAAACTTTATTTCTCAACATAAACCCCATCAAGACACTATTTAAAGCAACGATACCAGCCTTTTAGTCCATCCATAAAGAACTAAGGATTGTGGGAATTTAACCATATAATGAGTCTTTTTTACATTGTAACTGAAGAAAAATGAATGCACTTTATAGATTTTTTAAGATTAGGAAACAAAAAGAATTCAGAAGAAGCCAAGTCAGGACTGTAATGTGAATGCCTAATGATTTTCCATCAAAACTCTCCCAAAATTGCTCTTGTCTGATAAGAGGAATGAGCAGGAGCATTGTTGTGGTGGAGAAGGACTCTGGTGAAGCGTCCAAGGAGTTTTCTTCCTAAAGCTTTGGCTCACTTTCTCAAAACACTCATACTATGCAGCTGCGATCATTCTTTGGCCCTCAGGAAAGTCAACAGCAAAAGTGCCTTGAGCATCCCCAAAAAACTGTTGCCATGACCTTTGCTCTTGATTGGTTTGCTTTTGCTTTGCCTGGATGACTTCTACCTCTTGGTAGCCATTGCTTTGATTGTGCTTTGTCTTCAAGACCATACTGGTAAAGCTATGTTTCATCTCCTGTTATAATTCTTAAAAGAAATGCATTAGGATCTTGATCCCACTTGGTTAAAATTTTCATTGAAATCTCTGCTCACATCTGCAACTGATTTGGGAGCAATAAGTTGGCACCCATCAAGTGGAAAGTTGGCTCAACTTTTCATTTTTCAGTCAGATTTGTATAAGCTGAATTAATTGAGATATCTGTGGTGTTGGCTATTGTTTCTGCTGTTAACCATTGATCTTCTTCAATTAGGGCACAAACAAGATTAACTTTTTTTTTTTTTTTTTTGTAAATTGACATAGATGGTCTGCTACTGTGGGCTTCATTTTCAAACATCTTCTTTTTCCTTCTGGAAATAAGTTATCTATTTGTAAACTGCTGATTTCTTTGGAGCATTATCTCCATAAACTTTTTGCAAAGCATCAATGATTTTGCCATTCTTGCACCCAAGCTTCACCATACACTTTATGTTTGTTCTTGCTTCCATTTTAGTAGAATTCAAGTTGCTCTGATAGAAGCTCTTGTAAAACTCATGTCTTATCCATCTTAGTGCCTCAAACTAGATTCTGTTCAGAGATGTTATAACAAGTTAGTGAAAGTTTTTGTGGTGCAAAAAGTACATATTTTCCATAATCTTCTTGAAGATCCCTTTGACAGGCAAAATTGTAGCCTACTTTTTCCCATTTCATAATTATTTTCTATCAGTTTTTTTAAATACCACTTTAATGGCTGTATAATCTTCCACCCTAGGTATATACTTACTTAACTACTTAACTACTATCCAAATCTTAGAATTTATGTTTTTTTATATTAGAAATAATATCACAGTGAACATCTTTGTCTACATATGTGGACTAATTTTTCACTGGTTCTTTAGTAAGACTAAAGACTGACATTGTTACTTTAAAATGTTTGAATATGTACAAGTCCTTTATCATAAATTGCCAGATTTCTTACACCTTTCCTAAATCATTCCCATTTATTTTGCTAGTATCACAGTACAGGACACTCAATTCTTTACAGTCTCACTACCTCTACTACCACTATTTTAAAACCAGGAGCACTACAATTTTATGTAATTCCTGGAACTTGTTTTGTATAACTCTTTTTGTTTCTAAGCAAATTTACATGGTAAAAGGCATATCATTCATATGGTTTTATTTTATTACACCAAAATCATGCATATATTATTTAGAAAGATATATTCTAGTCGCAAAGCAATATTAGTTTTTTGTAAATTAATGAAAATAGACATTACCAACATATATGTGTGTGTGTGTATATGTATATGATTTAAAAGGTAAAACTGTTTAAATGTGGCCCAAAATATATTAGGAATTATTAATATGGCCATTAGGCCACAAAAATTATAGATTGTAATGTGACCTCTGCCATAAGACTTCTAGAAAGGAAACGGCAACCTAACTTTTATGAGACCTGCTTTTGGTATCGTTAATAAAGTGGCGAGTCATTCCTCAGCCTATTGGAGGACAGGTTTGGGAATTGTATTAGGATTTTTTGAGGAGACAAACTAAATATGCAAAATCTTCTCCAGATTTAGTTATTCATGTGTGCCTGGGTTTGCCTCCTCTTCTCCCAACTTTGTTCTTTCTTTATTTTTGGCCTGAAAATATTATCCCAATTCTGGTCAGATATTCCACGTGCACTTAAAATCATATACCAGTAAAAATACTGAATTAGCAGCAGATTAACACATTTTTCTAGATTTTTCTAGAATTTTCTCTTGCCAATATCCAAGAAGTTCATGAAAGTCTCTGCTTCCATGATGGGCTAAATTTTCTCTATCAAAAGACATATTTAATTAGAAGAAAGAAAGATTCCCCAGTAATATGTCTTCCAATGTTGGTTGTGTATTTAATTCACAAATTAAAATGCCCTGCTAATTAGCAACTCTTAGGTTTCTTTCTATTGAAAGTTAAACAGTGTTTTAGAATTCAAAGTACGAAAAACATCTGTACACATTGAAAAAGAGTAGATTAAGTCCCTATCTAACTTTCTTGAGTCCAAAATAAAATGTTTTTCCTTAAATTGATATTAATATGAGATTTAATGTTTTTCAGTTAAAGAACGAGTGTTCTTTATGAACCGTAGACTTCACTGGAGTCTTTCACCTGTGCCTATACATTCCTATAGGATGTATAGTAAAAGCCATTCTAAAGCATAAAGGTGCTTTCAAACAGGAAGAGCCCTGTAACTACTTCAGAAGAATTTCCAATCTGGGACCAGCCCAGAGCATAGTAGTATAAGTGGTAAACCAGTGATTTTCATGTTGGTGATCTCTCTCCCTTTAGATGCCACTGGATACCCATGACTCTCCAGAAAAGCATCTGCTGTCCCATAGGCACCCATCCTCTACACCTCTTCTGTTTTTCCTTATCTTTAAATCTAGTCTCGATTTTATTTCATTCACAATTCTATGCAGTTAAAACTGAAATTGCTGATTGTGTGTCAGATTTTTGGAAAGAACATCTTAATCTGAAAGAATGACTTCTATAATGGGATTGGATCAATGCCTAAAATCACACACGTTTTATTAATTAAAACTGTAATGTTACAAAATCCCAAATTACTAAAGAGTATGTAATGAAAAGTCTCTATTCTGCTCTTGCCCACCCATTCCAGTCACCCATTTCCCCTCTTCAAGGGCAACCACTATCAAAAGTTTCTTGTGTTTTTGTTTTTGTTTGAGATGGAGTTTTGCTCCTGTCACCCAGGCTGGAGTGCAGTGGCACAATCTCAGCTTACTGCAACTTCCACCTCCTGGGTTAAAGCAATTCTCCTGCCTCAGCTTCCCAAGTAGCTACCTCAGCCTCCCAAGTAGTGGGTGTGCACCACCACGCCTGGCTAATTTTGTATTTTTAGTAAAGACGGGGTTTCACCACCTTGGCGAGGCTGGTCTCGAACACCTAACCTCAGATGATATACCCACCTTGACCTCCCAAAGTGCTGAGATTACAGGTGTGAGCCACTGCACCCAGCCTTATTTGTAAGCACTTCTGTCAGTTCTTTGTAAGTTCTACACAAACAAGAGCAGTATATACACAATGTCCTGTACTTTGCTATTTAAAATATAGCGACATCACAAAATACATTTTATTTTCTCACATGCAAAGCTGCCTCAGTTTTTAATGGATTCATAGTCCGCTGGATGGATGGAGCATTATTTCTTCTATTAGTCACTATTGCTGGGTATTTAGCACATTTTCAAATTTTTATTCTTATAAATAATACTGCAAATGACTATTCTTTTATATATGTAGAATTTTCTTGATACAGGATGTGAACATTTTGAAAACTTCTAACATTTAATGCCAAATTGCCCTCCATAGAAATTGTACCAGTAGTTCACCAGAGTTTACCTTTATCCTTACCAGCATACCATATCAAACATTTTGATTTTTGCCCATGAGAAGCAAAAATTATGTCTTGTATTTTAAGTATGAATTTCTTTTCATGAGGTTGGACACATTTTTGTCATATATATTGTTTTTCTTCAAATCATACTAATTTAATACCTGGCCTTATCTGTGCACCCCTAAGGAAAAGATTCCGTGACCATTAACTACCTGAGAAAAAAAAATGCAGATTTATTGTAAATAGCAGGTTAACCACTGTTCAGTGACTTCTTTACAACATGAAAACACTGTCTCAACATTTTCTTCTCCAGGGCAAATAATTCCTTTCCCAATGGCTGTAAACTGCTAAACTCAGTTCATAGCTAATTAATTAGTTTAGGCTGTTAAAAACCTCTGAATTATTTGTAAAATTGTCAACTCAATTGTTTATCTTGTTAGTAGAATACTGATCAAAACTTTGTTAAATGAATTGCATTTCTGAGAGATTGTGTTGAGCTCTTCAGGTTTTAAAACAAACCACGAACCATCTACAAAATTCACATTCAAAACAGTATACAATGGAAGTAACTCATCTCTGCTTCTCGATCTGCCATCAGACAGTACTTCTCCCAGAAGACAAACACCTTTAACTAATTTCTTGTGCAAGAGAGAGGCAGAGAGAAAGCTCGCAAGTATATACTGTTATCAAGTCAAATAGTCACACTATCAGCACCTTGCCTTTGTTCTTCTGGACAACATATCAACATGTTTTAGAGACATTTTCTATTAGTATGTATAAAGTTGTATCATTCTTTTTAACAGCTATGTGGTATTCTAATGGGTAGACATACTTTAGTACATAATACTGGATATTTAGATTATATGCAACACACATCAAAAATGTGGCAGTAAACTATCATGTGCACATGCCATTTCCCATATGTGCAATAGCATCTGCAGGATAAATTATTAGGAGAACTCTTTGATAAAATGGTAGATACATTTTCAGTTAACACATGTTGTTGTATTGCCTTCCTGGCAATTGATGCCGATTATACATTCACTTCAACATGTCTCTATATCAGAATGTTTCTACACACCCTGAACCACCCAGTGTATTATCAATATTTTTATATTTGTCAATGTTTGAGAAAGAAAATTGTGTTTTGCTGTAGTTTTGTTTGGTATGTTTTCCTTTTTATTTTCTAAATTGGAATCATATTGTGTATTTCATTTTTTAGTCTGCTTTTATTCATTTAGCAAAATATTTAGAATATTTCACATTTATTATTTATAAACAATATTTTAATAAACTTATTTTGTAATATTTTTAAATTTACATAAATATTGCAAAGATAACGCATTCATATTTTCTCTCTGACTTATATATTTATTCAGTCATTTATTTATATTGCTATGGACTCGTGTGTTATATAACTTTAGATCATAATCCAACACTCTGCTGTTTATTTTGTTGCTCAGATTCTTTCAGATGTAGCCATTGGGAGCTCTTTCATTTTTTTTATTTTTTATTTGTGTTTATTTTTGAGACAGGGTCTCACTTTGTCACCCAGGCTGGAGTGCAGTGACACGTCACAGCCCAAATGATCCTTCCCACCTTAGCCTCCCAAGTAGCTGAGACCGTAGGTGCATGCCACCACACCTATTTTTTTTTTTTTTTGGTAGAGACAGGGTCTCCCTATTTTGCCCAGGCAGGTCTCGAACTCCTCAGCGTAAGTGTTAAGTGATCCTCCTGCCCTGACCTCCCAAAGTGTTGAGATTACAGGTGTGAGCCATCTAGCCTGGTGGAAGCTCTTTCAGGTTGGCGCCTATGTCCCTTTGATCATAGTCCTCAACATTTTGTTAGTTGAGCACTTCTTTATTTTCTGGTTCAAGATGCTCCTGGATCATCTTGTACTTCCTTGCCTACACCTGCAGTCAACCATTTCTCCAAACCCCTGGTTCCCTTTATTGGAGAATGGTATTTGTAAATGAAAATCTGGGTACTGGATATGTTCATTGCTACTGGAGAGTCATTGCTTCAAAGCCATCTTAGTGCACAGTTAGGTAACACATGTATGTGTGTATATATATGCCTGGATCTATCCCTCTGTTTATATATTAAGGTAAACATGAATTCCTGTTTATGTCTCCAACTCTTATCCAGTGGAACATTCTAGTCTTCCCTTTTTGTTTCTCTGTAACTTCCATCTCTGAGGGTGTGAACATGTCTGTCCCCATCCAACATCCGTTTACTTATTCGTTCAACCCCACAACAAACATAAAGCCATTTCAGAATTATAACCCGTATCCCTATAAGAAACAAATTTACTGGCTGGGTGCAGTGGCTCACACCTGTAATCCCAACACTTTGGGAGGCCGAGGCGGGCAGATTTCTTGAGGTTGGGAGTTCGAGACCAGCCTGGCCAACATGGTGAAACCCCAGCTGTACTGAAAAAAATAATAAAAAATAAATAAAACAATTAGCCAGGCATGATGGCACGTGCCTGTAGTCCCAGCAAATTGCTTGAATCTGGGAGGAGGAGGTTGCGGTGGGCCAAGATTGCACCACTGCACTCCAGCGTGGGTGACAGAAAAAGAAACAAATTTACTAGCTAGAATTTTTGTTGTAGTTCCAATTTGCATTCGTCATGTTATCCATAAGATTATCTTTTCATATTTGAAGAAATGTGATTTTGCTCTTCTGTTTTATATTTTTGTGCATTTGAAAATTTAGTTTCAGCCTATTCTTATTCACTTGTAAGTACTTAATATCTTAAGAAAATTGACCCTTGATCCATGATGTGATTTACAAATGTTTTTCCAGTTTGTCATTTTATTATACATACTTTTAATCTATCTAAATACTTTTACTTAATGAAGTTCAATATACCAATTTTTCCTTTTATGCTTTCTGGATAAAAATTCTTTTAAAACTCAACTCATTTGTTTTCCATTTGGAGGATGTCTTTAATACATTATTCTGAATGGTTGAGCAAAACAACTACATATAATTCATTTTTTCAAAACTAAATTATGTAAATGAATTTTACACTCTTAAATACCTAAATCTTAGATTTTCATATATGTGTTCATAAATCTCACTTATGGAAGTGAGCATTGGTGTTTGCCCAATTCTTATTTTGGTTTTGATTGACTTTATGCCTACAATAATTTGGCCCAGTAAGCATATGAATCACTGCAAAATTCTTTTAAAGAAACATTCAGCCAACATTATGACTGACCTAACTGGAAGAAGATAATGAGATAGTTTCATTTCTACAGGGAAAACATCTGACAGTTTCCATTTGTAAAGTTATCTTCTATACATAATTATGTAATTCTCAGGACTGATCATAGCACCTTCTGCAAATTGCTTCTCAATCACATACTGCAGTTACTAAATTTTACAGTATAGGCTCTATAGCAGTTATAGAACCAAATTTTATTACAATACTGCTAAACTGCAGTGAATCATTGGGAGACGTCTTGTTTGACAATACGTTCATATTATGGATGTATCATCTACGTTTAGCACTACCATAACTATGTTTTTAAACTTAGTTTATACAAAATAAGAAATTCCTGTTCTCATACATGAAGTATATAGGCTTTAAAAAAAAAACAAACTTCAGGCAGCAATGCTATGCTTCTATTAAATGTCCATTTAAGGCATAAATACAGAACTGTGGGTCAGAGGTAAATAATTAGACAACCAGTTCATTGCTGTTCTAAATAATTAGAACAACTAGTTCATTACTGATCATGGGTTATCTATCACCTTTCTTACATTGACTCAATTTTTGAAGTATAAACTTACACAGTACAAAGACTTTAGAGAGTCTCAGAATAGGCACTTAATTTCAGTTTCTCTGTTTCCCCTGTAGAATCAAACCTATCAATAAACTACCTAGCATGGGGTAATTTAATTATCTAAACTAGTTCTTTAATGTTCAGCTATTTCATTTTTCGGTCTATTTAATTTCAAAATGTGAAGTTTATACTTTACATTTATGGGTGTGGTTCAAAATGAATGTTTTGATCATTATGTCTTGCATTTTTAAAATGATTTCATTGACTATTTTCTCTTTTATAAAAATGAAATGTATTCATTATGATGCATTTGAGAAAGATATCCTGACTTAGAAAAAAGAAGGAAATCACTCATATTCTTATTCCTTAAAAATCACCACTTTCAAAATTTTGCTGTATTTTTTTCAGCATTACTATGGCTGACAGTATGACTATGTCTAGTCATAAGGTTGCATGTTGTCTTTAGACTCTGTTATATATACAATGTTATATTCACTTTTTAAAAACTTAATGTTAACATTATAAATATTTACCATGTTGTTCTAACTATTGATAACTTTATTTTAATGAATTTGCAGTATACATCATACAAAAATATATTTTATACCTAATTTAGTATCACGTTTGCTTACAAAGGTGTATGAATCTGTTGGACTATTAGATCAGGAATTAGCAAACATTTTCCGTAAAGAGTCATATCATAAATATGTTAGGCTTTATGAACTGTAATGTCGTTGTCAGAAATGCTCAACTGTGCTGTTGTAGTAAAAAGCAGCTATAGACAATGTACAAAGAAGCTATGGGCCAGACATAACCCATAGGCCATACTTACCAACCCCTGTATTAGGCTGTTAGACAAACTCAGTAAATAGAACTTGAGATATATGTGTTTATAAAAAAAAAATAATTAGGCCTATTTCTTCAAGTCCTCATAAATATGTGTAGTGTTATGTCATTGCGTCATGCACAGTTTGTGTATGTGTGTATATGCACACCTCTGTCATAGGCATGAGTGCCCAAGAGTTCATGCATAGGTGTGCATACACAAATGTAATTTGCGTCTTGCAGTATCAAAGCTTAGTTAGAATATTTTGACAGCTGCACTTTATTTCATAATTTATAGTTATATATTGTTCTTTCTTACTAATCATAAATTCAATTCATGGCCTTTGTCAGTATTTTAGAAAAGAGCAAAGAAAAATAATGTAAATTACATACATTTCTACTACCTACAAATAGTTATTATTGACATTTTCTTGCATTTCCTTTCAGAATTTTTTCTATGAATATGTATTTGAATGCAGATTATTATATTATAGAATTTGCATTCAACTTGATGTAGTTGCATTCAACTTGATATAGTCAACTAATATATACTGTATATACTGTTTCTAATTCATTTAAATAAAGAGCATTTCCCGTTATCTTCTAATATATTTCCTTAATATCTGCATTTATTACAACTTATGAATTTGTCATAACTTATTTAATCATATCCTATGATATGATGTTTATAGTTCTTTTTCTTTTTCTTTTTTCCCATTTCTCATTTTTTGGGAGGAATTCCTAAATATGAAACTACCATGGTTAATGGTATGAAACATTAATGTCTTTTTTATATAGATTTCAGGCAACCAACCATATCAATGATATTTAAAGTTGCCCATCTCACACCACTCTCTCAATATTATGAACTTGGAAGAATCTCTTATGTCCTTTGCCCGTTTTTTTCCTATTGGCTTCAGTGTTTGGTTGATTTTAATCATTTCTCTTCATATTAAAGATATTAAATCTTTATCCATTATCTTTGATACAAATAAGTTTCTCCCTTATGTGATTTATACCTTCATTTTATAGGAATGAAAAAAAGCTAATACATTTATGATTACTTTTCTAGACCAGAACTGAAAATCATGTTATGTCATTTATTTATAAAAGATGTTTTTACTCAGATAACTTTGACTAATAATTTGACTTCCTTTTCACAAAACCATAAATAATAAAACTTTATTTTCAAACTCAGGTGTATTCATCACAAAAAATTATTTGACTCCATATTGCATGCTTTTTTTATAACATAATCGTGTGTACTGGTATATAATTTAAAAAATATTATTAGTCATAATCTTATATGATCCCTCTAAACCTTGTGTTTTTCCTTTCTAAAAGTTGAAGAAATAGAGGTATTATATGGTCAAGTGGTTATCTGAGGACTAGCTGCATATGTAACGGCAATGTCAAGTTTAGAACCTGAAGTTTGTCTACTCTAACCAGAAAAAGAATATTAAAGTTATTTGTTTGTGTTAAATTTTTCCCAGAACTGTTTTTCAAGAAGGGAGCAATTCAATAAACTGTTGTTCTTTTTTGATTTTGGATGAGGGAATACATTGGATAACATTATAAAAGATAATATTAAGTCAGATTGGACGTTTGAAGAGAAAAAGCATGTTGCAATATACCATCAAGAGATGGGCCATACGTTTTGTAGCCAGTGTGGAGCATTAAAAATGATCCTTCACCTGTACTTAGAATAAAAGCCACATAGTTTACTGTGGCCCAGTGAGCCAGACATGATCTGGCTTCTGCCTGTCTCTCTAACCTCATTTGTTTGACTTTCCTGCTCTTTGTGCTTCAAGCATCCTGGTCTGGCCTCTGCTCTATTGCAAGAAAATGTCAGGTTATTCCCATGTCAGAGACTTTGCATTTTGTATTTCTTCTACCTGGAGACTCTTCCCTTTGGCCTCTGAATATCTCGGTTTTATTTAATTCTTAGGTATTTTTGTGCCTCTGGAGTTCCTGGTCCCCTATTTAAGGGCGCCTCTCCTCCATTTATTCACTGTCATATTGCTCTGTTTATTTCGTATACTTTCCATGACTAGTTGGTGAGGGACCATGTTCACTTCTTCAAGGAGACAAGAGTGTACAGTCCCATAGCCAGAAAACCTATACCAAATTCTACTTTGCTACTATGGTTGCATGACATTAGGCAAGTCTCTTAGTCTCTGTGTGTCTCAGTTTCCTCATGTGTAAAATGTCCATAACGAAGTACTCTTACAGGAAATAGAACTACATGCTCTATACAGTTTTTTTCATTAATTCTTCTATTGTTAGTGCAGGTCTGTAGAATAATGGGAGGATACAGAAAGGAAATCTTATTCCATTTTACATCAAATAAGGCATTAATTGTTGTAATACTTTTTATTTACTTTGTTTTGTTTTCTAAACATAGAGATCTTAGGATTCCAGGGACTCCTAGGAGGTCTCCTGTTTCCCAGCTTTGTGCTGTCGATCCTGGGTCTGCTTCTGGCTTTTCTGCTCGCTTTTGTATTAATAGTAAAACTCCTCTAGAGCTCTGTCTATGCTTCCTGTTATCTCCCTTTATGTATTGATCCCATTTCAATAGCATTTATTTCCTACCACTCCACTGAAATGTTTCAGTTGACACTTTGATCACTCCGTCCTTATTTAACAAATTTTCTGCCTATCTCCTGGAACACATACCCTCCTGGTTTTCTTCCCATCTCACCAGTAGTTTCTTCTCAATTTTTATTACTGGCTTCTCATTCCCATAACCCTAAATGTTGGCATATCTCCTTCCAGACTAAACCTTTGATCCCTTCTATATCTGTAATCTTGTAAGGCAATTTTCTTATATGTACCAAAATACCATCTATATACACTGGCAACCTCCGAATTTATACTTCCAGCGCAAACCTCTACACTAGTGCCACATTCTTGACGTTTGCCTCTTTGACACTCAAAGAGGGCAGCTAATAGAATTAGGATGAATCTAAGAGTTTTGGTCTGAGCTACTGAAAGGCGGAGGTGCTAGCAACTGAGATGGGGACAGCAGATAGAATTCTCAGACTCAGCATATGGAAAACTTTGTTCCCGATCTCACTCTCCTCCCACATGAGCACCACCATCAGCTGTCCCCATCTCAGTTGCTAGCACCTCCGTCTTTCAGTAGCTCAGACCAAAAGTCTTAGATTCATCCTTGATTCTTCTCTTTTTCTTGTAGCTCACATCTCATCTTTTAGTAAATCTTGTTGGTTATATCTCAAAATATATTGAGAGCTTAACCACTTCTCACCCCTCTTTGTTGCTACCCCTCTGGTACAAGCCACACCATTTCTCACCTGAATTATTTCAGTAGTCTCTTGTATCATCTCCCTGACTCCACCCTTCCCCCAAATCTATTCTTTATATAGCAGCCAAAGCAGTTTTTTTAAAAAATCATAAATCAGATTATGTCACTCCCCTTCTCTCAGTTCTCTAGTGGAGTCCTGTCATCTTTAAAGTAATATTTTAAATCTTTACAATAGCCAATGAGACTCTACTTGTCTAGCTCCTGTTTACTTTTCTTAGCTCACTTCCTACAAATCTCCCTGTGCCTGTTTCTTCCTTGATCATGAAAGCCAACCCAGTCTCTGTGACACTGATCTCTACTTGGACTCCTCTTCCTTCAGATATTTGCAGAGCTTGCTCCCTCATTTAATTCAGGTCTCTGTCCAAATGTTCTCCTCAAACAGATTCTAGCTCCCTATTGCCCAGTGTTAACTTAAATAGCACTCACATCTCCCTTTGCCTCTTCTCTAAATCTATTTTTGTTATTACACTTATATATTACATATTTTTATCTCTTTTTTGTCTCTTTCCCCCACTAGAACGTAAGTTGTATGAAGGCACAGGCTTCCTATAACTCCCTTGCTCCTAAGATCAGTGCTTGGCAGCCAGCAGGTGATTGCTAAACATTTCTAAAGGAAAGAATGAAAGAATCAATGGTCTTCTTACAATGCAGTATATACATGCTGCTGGAATAGTTCCTTAAATAAAATGTTAATCCTCTTTTGTGCTGGATTGGACTGAATAATCCACTTTTTTTGATGTTTGATGTTAAAGTGATACCATAAAACAGCTATTAAAAAATCGAGAATTAAGGATAGAAGAGAATCCAAATACTCAGCTGACTTAGCTACCACCCTGTAGCCGGCATGGCACTGAGGCAATCATCCATCTTTATTGAATGCTTGTCTTATTTTTACAACTCTTTCAGCCGTTTGCAGCTTTGATGGGAAACCTTTTCCAATATTTAATTATTCTTTCAGTTGAATATCTATTTTTAAAAAATCAAGTTAGATTTAATCACACCAGGTTAAGCTCATTTCTTTTGTAGATCTTCTGGGGAAATAGAAAATTACTTCTTCATACAATCTGCTTAGGTAGATTAGCCTGCATATTCAGTACAAGGGTACATAATAGGTGCATCAGTGCTTGTTGTATGTAGTTGAATGGATTGCATGTGAACAAGAAATAAGTTTTTAGCCATTTCAAGTACTTTAGGATTTTTATCATGAGATTGATTTTATACGTTTAATTATTTTTGTTATTTGGCTTTAAATACTGTTTCATTCTCCTACCAAACACAGACATCAATGTTCACATAGCAAATGAGCAATGGGAACTTTAAAATATTAATCCCAAGGTCTTGAATGTCAAAGTAATAATTACTTCATCTCAGTGACATGTGATAATTTTAAATAACAGCTCTTCTGTTTGTCTGGTGATGGGCATAAATCTCAGCATAAATCCGTGTGAGGGTGGATTGGGGTGGAGGTGGCAGGGGAAAAGGAAGGGGGATAGAGCAGAAAGGATACTGTTGGGAAATTAAATGAGAGATGGGACTTCTTTAATAATGTCATCTTTTGTTTTTTCATAATATGTTAGAGTAACCCAAATGATCAACCACCAGGTGTGAAGATTGAACCTGCTGTGGTCACTAGCACTACCCTTTGGACAGCGTTATTAAAGCCAGTCACAAAGGTATATTTCCAAGATAGGAAAGTCTGATTCAATTATTCCTTTCTTTACTACACAGCTTACTTCTGATCATAAAAATAATACATACTGTTCTAAAAAGTTAAAAAAGAAAGTAAAACACTGTGATGCCACCATCTAGATAGAATCATTATTATTTCTGCGCTTTCTTTCTCCTATCTTCTACGCATATTTTAATATGTAACTGAGAGTCATGTTAACTATACTGTATAATTATGTATCATAACTTTTAACTGTTATGGCAATATATACCCATTCCTTATAAACATCTAATTTCAATAATCAAATAATACTTCAAAATTTATCAAGATACTTTAATTTACTTAGCCATTTGCTTATTGTGAATATTTTGGTTCAATTTTTTTTTGCACAAAACATTTAAATTATTTTTTAGATAAGTTCAATTTCACAAATAATTTGGGGTCCAATGTTCTGAAAACTTGTCTTCTTACTAGTAGTGGTTGTTTTGGTCCCATGCATTCCTCTTAATTTTATTTTAAATTGCTAAGTTGAATATATAAATTGCTAATTGGATCTCATTGTTATTTTAGTTTGTATGTCTTTACCATAGCTGATGTTGAACATTTCTCCTGTTTCTTAGCCACTTATGTTTCTTCTTTGGGGACTTTTGTCATATAATATTTTCATTTGTCTGTCGGGATGCTAGCATATGAATTTTTTAATGAATAATTTCTGCACTCAGGACAAAACAATCAGGTTCACCAGCCATTTAACTTTTGTGCTGTTTAGTTTAACTTACTACTATAGCATAATAAAGAAATGTTCGAGGACATTGTAGCACATAATGTCTCAGAAAATATTCTTTGTTTAGGTCCTATCCAAACAGTTTCTAAATAAAATATCAAGAATTCTTTTATTTATAGGGAATACTATTATACACAGATTTATTTTCTGTATTTTTTGTTTGTTGCTTTAAATCAAGGAAATCAAGTAAAATGTTTTTCTCTATCCACACTTTCATATATTTATTTACTTCACTCTGCTCTCACCTACACACACACTTACACATACATACACACTCACTATTTATCATTCATTAGCTTCTCTTAGGTTTTGGAAAAGGAGAAAAAAATAAAATAACATTCATACTTGCATATATGTTAGGTTTATGTATAAGCTATGCATGTTGAGTGCTTATTTTTAAAGAAAATGTAACATTTCATTTTTAGGTTTTTTATTGCTAGTAAATAAAACTACAATTGAGTTTGTATATTGTGTTTATATCCTGTTTTATAGCTTTCTTAGAGTTTTTTTATATAGAAAATCATATCTACAGATAGAGAAAGCCAGTTTTATTGCATCTTTTTTTTTTTTTTTTTTTTTTTTTTTTGAGATGGAGGTTCGCTCTTGTTGCCCAGGCTGGAGTGCATGCAGTGGCATGATCTCAGCTTACTGCAACCTCCACCTCCCGGTGATTCTCCTGCCGCAGCCTCCAGAGTAGCTGAGATTACAGGCATGCACCACCACGCCCAGCTAATTTTGTATTTTTAGTAGAGACAGGGTGTCTCCATGTTGGTCAGGCTGGTCTTGAACTCTTGACCTCAGGTGATCTGCCTGCCTCGGCCTCCAAAAGTGCTGGAATTACAGGTGTGAGCCACTGCGCCCAGCTACCTCATCTTTTTCCATCTAAATGCCCTTAATTTTTTTCACTTGACTCATTTCACTGGCTAGGATCTCCAGTGTAATATCCACAGTAAGAATGACCATCTTTTCGTTTTGTCTCTCACCATTACGTTACCTGTAGGTTTCTCATATGTACTTTTTATTTCTATTCTTAGTTTGCTGAGATTTTTTTTTATTATAAGTATTGACACATCAAATACGTTTTAAGAATCTATTAATAGTTTGACATTTCTTTCTACTAATATGGCATATTATTTTTGGTGTTGTATTTTAGATAATTTGATATTTAGATATTTGATTCAACCTTGCATTACAGTGGTAAACCCCAATTGTCATGATCTGTTATCCTTTTTTATCTTGCTGTATTCATTTACTAATATTTTGCTATGAATTTTTGTGTCCCTGATGATGAGGGATATTGGTCTGTAGTTTTCTCATGATTTCTCTGTCATTATACATGTAACCACCTATTGTTTTTGTACTATTTTTAACCACTCTAATTGGACATTATTGTTGTGCTTGATAGTCATTGTTCAGATTCCCTTACATTTTACCAATTTATTTGCTCACTATTCCTTTTTACATTTCAGTCCTTCTCTTTGCAACCATATTTCTTCCTCCTGGAGTACATCCTTTACAAGATCTGGTAGTGAGTTATTTTGGTGATAGCACTTTCAATTTGTTGTTTGCCTAGAAATGTCACTCTTTGAATTGTTTAGACAGGTGTACTATTCAAAGGTAATGGTTTTTTTCTTTTCCTCTCAGCACTTTGAAAATGATATTCCACTGTCTTCTGAACTCCATTGTTGCTGTTGAAAAGTTTGTTTTATGATAATTAGTCATTTTTGGTAATTTGCCTTTATTTTCTGACATTGTGTTTTCTTTGTCTCTGAGCTTTTACTCTTTCATTACAAAATATATATGGCATATTTTTATTAATCTTGTTCAAAGCTTATTTCTGAAGATACTTATCTTTCATCAATTTTGGACCATTTTTAGCCCTTGACTCCAAAGACATTGCTTTCTCCCATCCTCTCTTTTCTGTCCTTCTGGAATCTCATGTTGATGTAGGTTGGGCCTACATATTCTGTCATCTACATCTGTCAACTTCTCTTTTATATTTTGTATCTTTTTTCTCTTCTTTTGTACAGTAGGTAATTTCTTCATATCTGTTATCTAGTTCAATTAGTGCTTTTTTTTAGGGGAAAGAGGGAATACAGGCAAGACATTGAAACTTTTGGGGATTAGGGAATGGAAGAGAATTTGTTCATGGTTTGCCCTGTTTTTATGTAAAATATACTAGTTGGAAATATTTGTGTGGGTGGGCATTTTTAACGGAGAGATCTTTGTTAGCTATGGAAAATCAAAAATATTGTTCTAAATTACAATGTTTTACGTACAATGAGTATCATAAGGAATGGATCAAAAAGAGATCCCAAGATAGTAGTTGAGCTGGCTCATAAGCCACCATAAGAACCTTTAATTTCTCTGCCAAGCAACTATGACTGTAAACATGAAGATAAAGTAAATAGATATGTAGATATTTATATGAGGAGAGGGCACAGCTACAGTTAAATTATGTGATCTTAGGTAAATTTGTGAAGTGTTGTTAGTATCACTTTTCTTACAATTTTAGTAATCAAATCTGGACCGGCAAATATCTGGGTGAAGGAAACCAATATTTATTAAGCATCTGTGATATTCTGCATGAGGCACTACTTACTCTTACAATGGTCCTGAGGTTAAGATTTTGTTATCCTGATTTTCAAAAAGAAGAAAGTCATCTTGGAGGAATATAGCCACTAAGGTTTACAAAGCTAGCAGTTGGCAGAGCCAGACTCAAACCCAAGGGTCACTTCTAGTGCCATGATCTTTTACAAAGCCATGCTGTTTTATCAGAAGTCCCATTCTCTTGATGAAGCTATGTCATCAAGGGAACAAATGAAAAAGGATTATCTTAGAGTCAGTCATTAGAAAGTGTAAAGAATAAAAACAATAAATCATAGAGTTATAGATTTTTTAAATGGAAGAGACTTCCATTTATGGTAGGGATAAGTTTGCAATAAGGTCACAGAGCATGGCTGAAGAGATGGAACTATGTAAAACTTTAGGGAGCTTATGGAAGTGGTGACCCTGAAGTTGTTCAGTGCACAATCTATAGTGTACTAGCCCATCATGGGAAAGGCATGGCCATCTGGTCTTCCTAGCTCTGAGATGCCACCTGCAATGTAATTTCAGGAATACCTCAGATGTGGGGATACTAAGTCTCAGGGAAAATTCAAGCTTGGTCAGCTAACAGAGTTAATCTAACTGCTTCAGTATTATACTGGCAGGCCTTGCAGAAAGAAGCAGCTCCATCCTTTGAATTCATTGTCTGAGAAGAAGGCAAAAAGAAAACAAAACACAAACCAGACAGAACACATAGGCATAAGAAGAAGAGGCATACCATGTCATCCCCCCCAATT
Source organism: Macaca nemestrina (assembly GCF_043159975.1). Classification (NCBI taxonomy): domain Eukaryota; kingdom Metazoa; phylum Chordata; class Mammalia; order Primates; family Cercopithecidae; genus Macaca; species Macaca nemestrina. Next base: position 65,460,609 of record NC_092135.1, read on the forward strand.
TAACAGATGTTCTGTTAATTCCCAAGAACAAATGGCTGGCATTAATTATGTTTTCCAAGTAATAAGAATGGAAAAGTTTTATTCTGTATTTTAAAAAAGATGTGATTTTTATCATTTCTATTGAACAACTCCTGTTATATAGAATACAATAATAAGAGCCATTACGAGGCAAACTATATTTTGTATTTAAATAGTGTACAAGGTCAAAAAGTTCAGTTTCAAAAGTGTCTTACTTGACAAAATGTGTTGTCTAGTGTAGTTACATTTTGTAACATTGTAACATTTCAATTAGTTTTTTGTTTGTTTGTTTGTTTGAGACAGAGTCTCATTCTGTCACCCAGGCTGGAGTGCAGTGGCATGATCACAGCTCACTGCAACCTCCGCCTCCCAGGTTCAAGCAATTCTCGTGCCTCAGCCTCCTGAATAGCTCCACCATGCCCAGCTAATTTTTGTACTTTTAGTAGAGACGTGATTTCACTATGTTGATCAGGCTGGTCTCAAACTCCTGACATCAAGTGATCTGCCTGCCTCGGCCTCCCAAAGTGCTGGGATTATAGGAGTGAGCCACCGCGCCCAGCCAAACATTGCAATTAGATATTGCAGTTTATGCCAGATATACACTTTCTTAAATGTTAGCCAGAAAGAGAGAGAGAAAGAGCAAGAACAGGAAATAAAGAAAGAAGGAAAGGAGAGAGGCAGGGAGGGAGGGAAGAGGGAATAAAAGAAAGAGAAAAGCATGGAAATAATTAAAGAATTCTTATTTCACATGGAAGCAACTGAGGCACTGGTGGTTACAAAAGACAATTTCTTTTTATAATGCAGACTGGGAAACATTTTATTTGTCCTAAAATGGTAAGTGTGCAAAAAGAAAGATAAATATACAATCTCATTCATCACTGTTCTGCAACTTCTTTCAGTCTGTATTTGAAGGCTCACTGCCCTTCTCTTCGTGCTCTCCTATTCTCTATCCAATTCTTGTATTAGAGATAAAGATATATTTGTGTGTTAGAAGAGAGAGGAAAAACATGAAAGAAAAGCAGTAAACATTTCTGATCCCTCTTACACAGGATATGTCCCCCTAAAGACTCCAGGAGAGGTAAGAGTCCTGTAAGAACTAATGTACCCAGGCCCCCCCACCACTCTGCTGCTCAGACATGGAGAAGGGAAACGACCCCCTGCCAGTTGTGGGGAAACATATTGGCTAAGGAACTAGAAACTGACCCACTAAGTTGCAGAAGAAAATTAAAATTGTAGCTGCTCTTCCACTCCAACACTCTGAAACTCTATTTTGGAAGGTAAACTCCATCTGCTTGCTTCTTGTCCAACATGGATTTCTGAAAGCCTACTAAAAGTCCCAGATCCCTGGGCCAACTAACACTGAAGCCTAACATTGTGATTGTATTAGTCTGTTCTCACACTGCTAATTCCGAGACTGGGTAATTTATAAAGGAAAGAAGTTTAATTGACTCACAGTTCCACATGGCTGGGGAGGCCTCACAACCATGGTGGAAGGTGAATGAGTAGCAGTGTCAGGTCTTACATGATGGCAGGCAGGAGAGCTTGTGCAGGAAAACTCCCATTTATAAAACCATCAGGTCTCATGAGACTTATTCATTCACTACCACAAAAACAGTATGGGGGAAAGCGCCCTATGATTCAATTATCTCCACCTGGCCCCTCCCTCAATACATAAGGATTATCACAAGTCAAGGTGAGATTTGGGTGGGGACACAGCCAAACCATATCAGTGATCAAAAAGGAAAAAAAAAATTACAGTATCTATACACACTGTATGTTTCTGAGAGAACCTAGTAAAGATAGCATAGAAGGGGATATAATCAAGGAAAGGACTTAAAATCTAGGGATGGTAGTTAATCATATATATGCTTCCTTCAGTTACCCCTCCCAGATTTCTGTAAATAGAACAATAATTCACCTAGATGCTGAAGCCAAACATAGGAGTCATTCTTAATTCCTCTCCTTCCTCGTCTTCAAGCCCCTTCCCTGATACCATCACAAAGCATCAGCAAATTCCCTCAACTCTACCCCAGAAACTTTTCTGACCTCCTCTCCACCTATCTAAACTGTTTCCTTACTTCTGCTCCTATTGGTGGCTCAGAATGATCCAAAATCTATGATTTCTAAAAGTCTGAAGCCTTTTCAAACATTCATCTTTAAATTCCTGGATGCTTGTCTTTTTTTGTTTGTTTTTAGACAGAGTCTCGCTCTGTCACCCAGGCTTGAGTGCAACGGTGCGTTCTTGGCTCACTGCAACCCCCTGCCTCCCTGGCTCAGGTGATTCTCCTGCTCAGCCTCCTGAGTAGCTGGGATTACAGGCAAGTGCCACCACGCCTAACTAATTTTTGTATTTTGTATTTTTACTGGAGACGAGGTTGCACCATGTTGACCAGGCTGGTCTTGAACTCCTGACTTCAGGTGATCCACCCACCCTGGCCTCCCAAAGTGCTGGGGTTACAGACGTGCACCACCGTGCTTGTCCCTGGATCCTTGTTCTAAAGTCACCTGTGCCCCCAGCTTATTGCTTTGTGGTGGCTTCCTCTGATTCACATCATATTAACTTAGATCTACTAAGATTTATGCCACATCTGGATACTAGAAAACAGACAAGCAAAAGATTTTAAACGCTATAAACAAAGTTGGTTTAGCTGAGTAAATTACACACATGCATGCATACAAATACGTATCCGTGTATATGCTTTTAAAGTGTGTATCAGTATATATGTATATGTGCATGTATCTACATATATATGTATGTGTGTATCTATATTTATGTTTTTAAAGTCCTGAGAATAGTAGGGTGGTTGAGGATATAAAACCTGAAATGTTGGTGAGGATGCATTAAGGGTGTCATTTTAATCTCTGTAAGTATTGTTTCACCTTTTTACTTCTGTATACTATACCTGACCTCTTGAGACTTTAAAACATTGGTGAGCAAATTCCCTTTGAGTCACCCTGGGTGGAGCAGTGTATATCACTCTGTTCACAGGAGATGTCTTTAGTTATTCTCCAAACTCGGTCTGTTTTGCTCACCAAAATGAAAAATTATAAAGAAAATTACTACAGTTTATCTTGGTGTAACTCAAATAGTTTAGAACATTATATAAATCATAGAAACCACTGGATTAATAGGAAAGTAAACAGATTTTTAGTAGAAGATTCTTTAAAATACTTAACTGTGTCTTTTAGTTTTCACACACAAAAACTATACCTGCTTCTAGAGCGCTGATAGGTAACACAGTGTTTAAAAATGTGAGAAAAAAAAAAAAGAGGAATTTATCTACAAGGCCTAACTGTACCTCACATTCTATGTAATAAATATTTCTTGTGCTCCAAATTATTGCCTTGTTACTTGTATAAAAAATTCAAATGAAACATCTGAATATACTTAGTTTATAATAGTTAATGTAAAAGTTATAAAAAGATAGATACACTATTTGTTCATTGTTAATCTATGCTAAAAACTAATTTCAAATGAAAGCAGTCCAACAAGAGTAACAAATAGGTTAATTTCCTTAAACTCATATGAATTATGTTATGCTCTACTTTTTCCCCAATAGCATACACAGGATTAGAATTCTCAAAAAGAGCTTTAGCAGAAAATAGTTATTTCTTTTTCTATTTAAAAAAAAAATTGGACTGGGACAGAGTTAGCTTTATCAATGAAAAAAAATCTTTTTAATTTAGTACAAAGAAGAAAAATGAGACCTCCAAGGACAAAAATAAAGTGAAAATACCTATAATTTCTCCGAATGGTAAAGTTATATACATCTAGCAAAGGTTAGACAACAATTATTCATTATCTCAAATAAACTCTGAATAATGTATTACTTGGCAGAAAACAGGTTGCCCTCTTTCAACAGAGTGATATCTATTTTGAACCTCAAATTGATCTGACTTTTGGTACTGATATATTTTGTGAGAAGACAGGAGAGTGCTGACTATTCTTTAACATTACAGCGTAAATTGTAGGTCACATAAACATGCAAAATTGAATTATAGTAAAATCACTTGCAGAGCTATACTCAGTCTCTTCTCATAAAACTATGTTTTAGTTAACTAAAATAGCCTTCTTTCTATTTATACAGCTTTAATTTGAGATTATGAGAAGGTAATATAAGGTGAAGATAATATAATTTGGTATCCACAAAATATTAATGAAAATAGGAAATAACCGGATATAATTTGAATATAATTTTTAATTTAATTTAGATGGTTTTCTTGTAAGCTTTTAATTATTTTCTGTTTTCTGAACCTTGGCTAATAATCAAATCAATAATAATTGTTTTCTCTCCAACAGTTAAAAAATAACTCTATTCTTTCAGGAGCAAAAGCATACTGAATATGATTCAGATTTTATTTATTAGGAACAGGTAGAATCTATTAAAATGAATCAATTTAAAGCAATTACCAAATGGTCATTTTCTGTCTTGTGCTTGGGAGAACACTAGTCATCTTTCTTTTCTCAAGAGAATTCTGCATACTCTCTTCTTGTTTCCCCTCTGAGTGGCCTTGTCACTCTAGAGTGACATGCACAGGAAAGAGAAGCAGCTAGTCCAGGGGTTGCAAGACAATCTCAACTCCAGGACAGCTTATTCAAGCATGCACCAAGAAAGTGCCTGCACCTGTTCTACTCCAAACTATAGTGCCCTGCTCGTTTCCAGATCAGCAGCATCCTTATCTCCTAGAGCTTGTTGGAGACAGGAAAATCTCAGTCCCCATCCCAGAACTACTGAATTAGCATTTACATTTTAATAAGATCTCCAGATGATTCATAAGCACATTCATGTATGCGAGGCACTGCTCTAGGCTACTTATTTGGTGCTTGAATACTTTTCCTGATAGTAAACCTGATACTTATTGGTTTTCTTCTAAGTATTGAAAACTATGTACCATGTTTCTTCTTTCATTCAAATTTTGCCAAAAACCTGGTGCTTACTTTCTGTTACATCTTAGAGATTCCAGTTGATGTTAAACAACCTGTCTCTTTTTCATTGCTGTTTTTGGTTGTCCTTATGCCATTGGCTCCATCTGGTAGACAAGCAGGCCTCACCTCACATATATTATTTCTAATGTACCATTAAATCTACTTTAATATTTTATCTCACACCCCATGAAATCTAATTCTGGAGAATTAAATTAATTTCACCATCAAATCTTGGAAAACAGAAGGTAGGGATGTTGGAAATATTAAAGTGACTTCATTCAAACAAGGCCTACCAACCAAATGGCAACAGTGGATGTTAATATGAAATTAATTGAAATGATCACTTTCCAACCTTGGCACGTATAAATCAATCATTAAAACAACTCAAAATAAAAGCATGCTTTGTTTGGATGAAATTCTGAAATTACTTTAAAACAGAATTTTTTGTTCTAGCCAAGTGGTAACCTTTTTATAAATAATGGCTCATTCTTACTTTTTTAAAGTCTCTCTATGCATAAGCTTTTTTACTGAAGAGTACGTTCTGAGGCCTCACTTTTCAAATCTGCTACTTTTTCTATCACTGCAATCTTCCCTTTAAGGTAGAAAACAATGTATTCTCCTTTCTGATTTTACTGATTATATGATCAAGAGGATAAATAGTTTTAGCTTTTCTGACTCACTTTGATTAAAGATGCGGCTTCTTGCTCAGCCCATATTTCTTTCATTTCTATTCTTCTCCTCACATCTAAATACTAATTTATTTTACAATGTACATCTAAATGACATCAGATGAGAAAAATCCTTTTTAGGTAAATTGAAGTTGTAAAATCTTTGTGAGTGACCTTTTCTCTGTACCACGTTTTTCTTATGGATATGTGAAAATGTCTCACACTAGGATTTAAACCATGTACACATGATGAAACACGTGAAGATTTTAAGTAATTCAAATTTTTATAAAGTAATCAATATTTCAGTTGTGAGTTTAGGAAAGTCTAAAATATTTAGAAATTGTCTCAGTTCTCTACCTTCTTTTTATCTGTACAGATAGATTTTTTTTTTTTTTCTGGAATCACTGCAATAGTGCCAGCTGAACATTTACTGGGGGCCTATTAGATTTTTATGCTGATTATATTGTCCTCCATGAATATCTCTCAGCTCACTCCAAACTTCAAACTGTGGTCACTTAAGGATACAATTATTTAATTCATTATTCCTAATTAACCTGTTTTGAATTTACATAGCAGTTAATCTCTTGAACATGACCCATTCCCATTAAAGACAAATCATCTAGTGGAAACACAGTTGGGTTCAGAGGTCACAGCATGAAGCTTTTGGTCCTGAAGCTGCTATTTGATGAGTGAGTTTCCTAAAAGGAGCTACTTTGCTCCATGTTTATATGGCAATATTAATAGAGACACTGAACTTAGAGGGATGTTTTGAAAAGACATTAAATTCTTTTTATAAGCCCTTGTGAACCTGTTTATTTATTACGTGTTTAAATAAATCATAACTATTAACTGTTTACTTCTGCTTTTATTGAATCCCATCACATACTTTATATACTTTTAAATATATATTTCACTCATCTTGTATTAATAATGTAAGATGATTTTTCTGCCTGATAAAAGAGAAAGGAAAGGACCTGTCCTTTCATAATTTATCGATGTTCTCTTTGTGTTTTCTAAAATTTCACTCAGTTGTATTTAATTTTCTTTTCTAAGATGTTTCGAGATTTAAAATAAGGCTTAAGAAGTGATTCTGCTACGAAGTATCCTACAAAACACTAACTTTCTACAAGGGCGAACCCAGATGGTGGTTTTGCTACATGCTTCTTCTGTGTTTAAAATGTGGCCAAATCAGGGTCTATCATTTCTTCCCTAATATCTCCATGTTTGGAGGAAGGAGAAAGCCACAGGCATAGTTTCTTCCTTTCAGAAAAAAATATATATTATGATCTAGGAGCTTTTGCTTGTTTTATGCCAATAAAATGAGATATAAATTCAGCAGAACGCTTTTACAGAGAAATGGAAGAATATTTAGAATGACTGATCCACTTACATAAAAGGTATTTTATTCTCAAAAATTTTTGAGAATATAGTCAGATGTTGATGGAAAAGGAAGTCCACAAAGTCGAATTCTACTTCTCCTATCTTGTTTTTGAAATGCATAGTTTACATAGAACAGGCAGAATCTTTTCAGTACTATAATATCCTATAGATCTTTGTATTAAAGTGTTTTGTAAGAAGAAAGGGAAAGAACTCAGGTAGATTCTAAAACCAACAATGACATTATTTAGATGTATATTGTTTATTTATTTTTACCCTATAAGTTAAAAAAATACTCCAGACTAGAACATTTTCAAGTTTGAGCTTAAAGTTTTTTGGTGTGAAAATGTAGATGTAAATATTCTTAGAAGAGATTTCCTAATTAAACCTTAGTAATAAGAAATTAGAGGGACTGAAAAGTGATTGATTTATAGGTTTTTGTTTAGTGCAGACATTTTAGAAGGGAAATATATACTAATTATATTCTCAGCTGGGTCAATAACAGAGGAAAATTACAATTTATGGGCTTTATTCTCTAGAACTATGGGATTTATCCTGTAAAAGAGATGACTTTTTAAAAAATAAACAGAATAAGGTGAGAAAAGTCTATTTAATAATTACTCATAAATGTAGCCAATTTAATATTTGTTTAAAATCAAATAAGAAACAAATTTATTTTGAGCAAAGATTATATAGATGCTTTCCAGCAGCTGAGATAAAATTAATAAACTTTTTGAAATTCTTTGAAAGTATGAATGCTTCAGTGGCTAGAATAAAGTAGTTTTAGTATAGATGCATATGACATAATTATGCACCACATATGAAGATATAAGGTATGCTGGGATGGTAGTTGATAAATGTCAAGATAAAAAGATGTGTGAAAAATATAAGAAAATAAAAATTGTGAAAAAAGCAAATTGATCATTCAAGTTAAATTACTGTTTTTGAGGCTCTGGTAATGGGTCACTGAGCTATATATATAACTTATGTAACTGGAAGGTTATTTACATTATAGAATGGCATGTAGAATATTAAGCTTATTACCATTCATAGAATAAGGGATAAGATGGGGGGGAAAGTAGTATTGAAAAAAGTGTTGAGTAGGAGTCAGGAAACTAGAGCACCATCTTGTTGCAGCCTCTGACCTTGAATATGGTGCTTCGCCTCTTTATTCCTTCTCTAGGGACTTGGACCTGCTATAAGTGCGTTTTGCTATAAACAACAGGGAATCAGACATATACTGGCTGTAACCAAATACAGAATTATTTTCCTTACATAACAGGAAGTCTGGAAATAGGTAGCAGAAGGCTAATGCAGTGGCCTAAAAATGTCATTAGTGCCCTTGGCTAGATTCAGCTCCCCTTAGCATGTTGGCTTATGGCCTTACAGTCTGCCCTCCAAGCATTGTGTCACATTTAAGGCAGATAAACCAGCAACAGGTGAAAAGCAATATACTTTCTTATTAGGAGGTAAAAGCTTCCCCAGAATACATGCATCCCCCAGAAGAAATCTACTTAGAGCTCAATGGTCAGACCTGGGTAACATGAAGACCTACATATTAAAGGGAAACAGAAAATAGCATTGTCACGATTGACTTTGACTGAACTTGATCCAACCCCTGGCTCATCCAGGTACATTGCTGCCCTTAAAAATGTTCAAGAAAAGGACAGTGGATTCGTTTGTTTGTTTGTTTGTTTTTGGGACAGACTCTCAATCTGTTGCCCAGGCTGGAGTGCAGTGGCACGATCTCAGTTCACTGCAGCCTCCACCTCCTGGGTTCAAGAAATTCTGCCACCTCAGCCTCCCAAATAGCTGGGAGTACAGTCATAGGCTGCCACGCCCGGCTAATTTTTGTATATTTTTTATAGAGATGGGGTTTCACCATATTGGCCAGGCTGGTCTCAAACTCCTGACCTCTAATGACCCACACACTCCAGCCTCCCAAAGTACTGGGATTACAGGCGTGAGCCTCTGCACCCGGACGGATGTTTAATGGCCAGATAACAGTGTTAACCACAAGGATGCAGCAGACCCTAAAGAGGAAGGAGACTTTAGATGAAGAATGCCCAAAGTGAAACTCCAGGTTCAAGGCACAGCCCTCTAGATTGCCAGCTCTGCCCACGTTGTCTGACACCAACCTGCAACTAGTTGTCAAACGGCAAGTCTGATGGTGAGACCAGAAGTCTTCTCCCAATGGAAGATCTTTTCTCATCAAAGGTCTTTTCTCTATCAAAGGTCTTTTCTCTATCAAAGGGTTCGTGGTCTCATGGGCTTCAAGGAATGAAGCCGTGGACCGCAGCGACGAGTGTTACAGCTCGGTTAGAGAAACATGTGTGGATCCAGAGCGTGCAGTGACAAGATTTATTAAAGCTAAAGCGAAAGTAAAGCTTCCACGCGGTGGAAGGGGACCCGGAAGAGTTGCTGTTTCTGGGTTGGGTGTCTTATACTTATATCCCCTTATGACCCCGCCCCTTTTCCTTCTTCTGTCCTATAGAATTAGCTTATTTTCTTTTTTTTTTTTTATTACTATTATACTTTAAGTTCTAGGGTACATGTGCATAACGTGCAGGTTTGTTACATATGTATACTTGTGCCATGTTGGTGTGCTGCACCAATCAACTCGTCAGCACCCATCAACTCGTCATTTGCATCAGGTATAACTCCCAATGCAATCCCTCCCCCCTCCCCCCCTCCCTCCCTCCCCATGATAGGCCCTGGTGTGTGATGTCCCCCTTCCCGAGTCCAAGTGATCTCATTGTTCAGTTCCCACCTATGAGTGAGAACATGCAGTGTTTGGTTTTCTGTTCTTGTGATAGTTTGCTAAGAATGATGGTTTCCAGCTGCATCCATGTCCCTACAAAGGACACAAACTCATCCTTTTTTATGGCTGCATAGTATTCCATGGTGTATATGTGCCACATTTTCTTAATCCAGTCTGTCACTGATGGACATTTGGGTTGATTCCAAGTCTTTGCTCTTGTGAATAGTGCCACAATAAACATACGTGTGCATGTGTCTTTATAGCAGCATGATTTATAATCCTTTGGGTATATCCCCAGTAATGGGATGGCTGGGTCATATGGTACATCTAGTTCTAGATCCTTGAGGAATCGCCATACTGTTTTCCATAATGGTTGAACTAGTTTACAATCCCACCAACAGTGTAAAAGTGTTCCTATTTCTCCACATCCTCTCCAGCACCTGTTGTTTCCTGACTTTTTAATGATTGCCATTCTAACTGGTGTGAGATGGTATCTCATTGTGGTTTTGATTTGCGTTTCTCTGATGGCCAGTGATGATGAGCATTTTTTCATGTGTCTGTTGGCTGTATGAATGTCTTCTTTTGAGAACTGTCTGTTCATATCCTTTGCCCACTTTTTGATGGGGTTGTTTGTTTTTTTCCTGTAAATTTGTTTGAGTTCTTTGTAGGTTCTGGATATTAGCCCTTTGTCAGATGAGTAGACTGCAAAACTTTTCTCCCATTCTGTAGGTTGCCTGTTCACTCTGATGGTAGTTTCTTTTGCTGTGCAGAAGCTCTTTAGTTTAATTAGATCCCATTTGTCAATTTTGGCTTTTGCTGCCGTTGCTTTTGGTGTTTTAGACATGAAGTCTTTGCCCATGCCTAGAATTAGCTTATTTTCTATCGCTTGTGGGTTGGTGGGCCTGATTGGTTGAAAACATCAGGCTGCCACTAGAGCTTAAACTCCCTATATGATTGGTTGAAGTTTCAATCCCTTAGCTTGCAGCTATAACTCATTTTGACTTAGGGTAAAGTCTCGTTAGGGAAGTCCCTATCAACTCAGGAAGTCCAGCCAACTTAGCCACTTAGTCCCTCAATGGCACAGTCCTCTATAGGACAGCCCTCACTTCAGACACCAGCCACAAGTTCAAGGGTCCCCAGGGCACCCTCACTTCAGACCAGCTGGTTACACTCAAAGTCCCCACAGACTCCCTCAGTAATCTGCCAGGATCACTCACACAGCTCAAAAAAGTTCTATACTTAAAATTACAGTTTTATTATAATACAAGTTGAGTAACCCTTATCCAAAATGCTTGGAACCCAAAGTGTTTTGGATTTCTGAAATTTTTCAGATTTTGGAATATTTGCATATATGTCATAAGTTATCTTGGGGATGGGACCCAACTTTAAATACAGAATCCATTTATGTTTCATGTACATCTTATACACATAAGCTGAAGGTACTTTTATACAATATTTTTACTAATTTTATGCATGAAACATAAAGTCTGGTGTGAAATTTTTTCACTTGTGGCATCACATTGGTGCTCAAAAAGTTTTGGATTTTGGAGCGTTTTGAATTTTGGAGTTTGGGATAAGATTTGCTTAGTGTGTAAAAGGAGACATGTTAGAACCAGGCAAATAAAGAGGGCACAGCAGAGGAGGGATACAAATACAGAACTTCCAGTCACCTTCTCCCTGTGGAATCCAGGATGGTATCGCCCTCTCCCAGCTATGATATATGACATAACTCAAAGAGTATTGCCAACTGTGAAGCTCACCTTAGTCTTGGTGTTCAGAGATTTTACTGGAGCTTAGTCTACAGCCCATGTAACTGATCTTTAGTCTCTAACTCCTCCCAGAGTTTTAGGAAAATACCTCTAGTTTCTAGTTCCTCCAGAGTTTGCAACTGATAAGGTATGTCCTAAGCCCCCATCATATATCACATTGTTAGTCTGTGTGACCAAAGCCCTGAGGCAAACAAAGGCAGGCCTATTAGGCAGGACATTGTAGGGACCTAGATCTCACCCCCCACCCCAACTCCCAGCCAAGGACAGAGACCAGAACTTGCTTTGGGTAAGCTAATTCTTCACTACACAAAGGGAATTGAACAGAGGATCTGCTGCAGTTCTCACATACTTCTGGTGTCCAAATGACCCACCAATTCATAGTATAAGGTTTCTGCTTAATGTAGAAGAACACCCCCTCCGCACATCCCCCTATGTATATTTTTGACCTTGAACTTTTTCTCTTACTCATATATTTCCCTGTGGTGCAGTCAAACATCTTTCAGCATCACCAGCCTAAAGGAGTATGAAGCATGCTTAGCACCAGAAAACAAATGTTATTTCACCAGAGTGTTTCTGCATTGAGCCAAACCTCCTCAAGGTCAGGAAGCACCCTCATCCTTCACTTTCCCTTGTCCCACCATGCCCCTGGCCACTTCCCAGCATTGCATCCTAGATTCTGCTCCTCAGCTTCCATGTGCTGCGCACCCAGGCAGCTGGAATGATCCCTCACTAGCTCAGAAAGCTGAACTGTTACCTGAGCTGGCTCAGTCCCACCACAGCAGCATATCCTCAGTCTTCTCAATACCACACAGACTTGCTCTGCAGCAGATGCTGTACTGCAGCAGATTGCTGCTGCTGCTGCTACTACTAAAACCTTCCACCGTGAGAGCAGCCACGTGTTTCAACAGATTCATGTGCAATTTATTTCCCTCTTGGTCAGCCTGCCTATTTAATGTACATCGGCACATTAAAATATTTGTGAAGTCCTTAGTGGGAAGCAGAAACATTTTGGGTTACATTATCTTCTTGAGATACCAACAAAAAATTACCCCAAGAAGTTAAATGATTTGTTAAAAGTCACAGAGGGCCGGGCATGGTGGCCCACACCTGTAATCCCAGCACTTTGGGAGGCCAAGGAGGATGAATCACTTGAGGTCAGGAGTTCAAGACCAGCCTGGCCAACATGGCAAAAACCTCTCTCTACTAAAAATACAAAAATTAGCTGGGCATAGTGGCAGGTGCCTGTAATCCCAGCTACTCAGGGCTGAGGCAGGAGAATCACTTGAACCTGGGAGGCAGAGGTTGCAGTGAGCCGGATCATGCCACTGTACTCTAGCCTGGGTGACAGAGCAATGCTCTGTCTCAAAAACAGAAAAGAAAGAGTCACAGAGGCAGTGAGTGGCCAAACCAGGACAGAAATCAAGGTCTTCTGACATATCTTCCTTGCTTTACTAGGCTGGCTGCCAAAAAGAATTGGATCCCACAGACCTTGCTATATGAAATTTTCTGCATGCAGAGGCTCATGAAACATCATATCAACATTCTCTAAATGACAATATCCATTGGCTCTGTGTAAACTAGGACCAATATCACCAAGGAAAGAAACCCCTCCCTTCATGACTCTGGGATTCTAAACCTTTCTCTAGATCAATGACCTAGTTAATTTATTAATCTAATCTTTTAAATGTTAACCTTTTGAACCTTTCCCATTACATAAAGTCACTGGGTCCAGCTTCACCAGTCTGCTTTTACTCATGATAGAATTATAGAATTTCAAATCAATTAAAGAATCTGGCCCTCATTTTACAGATGAGAAAAAGCAAGTGGAGAGAAAGACAGCAGCCTTACCAACTGGGCAGCAGGGCTGGAATGGAAGCCCAGATCTGTCTTCTCCCTGCCTCTTTCTTGTATGGGCATGTGTTAGTTTTCTCCTTAGAGATGAAAATCAAAAAGAGAAATCAAGCTTACCAGAGACTTCCCACCTCCACCTCCATTATCAGTCCCATCTAATATCCATGATCTCTTTCTCTCTCATAAATGCCTAAAGACTCTAGTTCCCAGATGCTTGGCATCTCAGTGTGGACACATGACTAAGTTCTGATAGTAAAAAATTAGTGGAAATAGCTTGCCATTTCTAGGATGTCTTTTTAAAAGAGAAGGTGTGGGCCCTTCCTCTCCTTTTCTTGCCTCCTGCTGCCTGGAATGCATAGGTATAGCTGGAGCTCTAGCAGCCATCATGGACAATGAGGCAACAGTGAGAATGCAAGCATCAAGGTAGAAAGAACCTGGCTTCTGACACTGAGAAGATGCCATACCAGCCCTGGATTACCTGTCCAGACGTGTGTGTGTGTGTGTGTGTGTGTGTTTGTGTGTGTGTGTGTGTGTGTGTGTGTCTATGTATGAAATACAATTTTATCTTAAGTCTTAAATGAGATTACTCTTATTTGGGTCTTCTGTCTCATGCAGACAAATCTATCCAATTAAATTTCAAGAAGTAAAGCAAACCAAAAAAAACTTGAGGTGTCTTTTTTATTATTATTTGTCTTTTTTTTTTCTTAACTAATATTTAATATCTTCTGTTCAGGCATAGATTTGACCTGGTTCAAGTTCTACTTCTCATTTTGTATTACTCTACAATCCATATATATTCTTAATGGCATATGTTTTATATTAACGTTTATTGATGCCTGAATATGTCTTGACTATCCAAATAGATTGTAATCTCCTTGAAACCAAAGTCCAGCCACTTTTTAGAATCATTTATAGTTTCTAACTCATTACTGACAACACATAAACCTCTCAAAAATATTTAGAGAACTGTATTAAATTAATTATCAATGTTTGTTAGCTATTTGTAATGGTTAAAAATAGCAATGTATGTATGTATGTTGGCAGGGGGCTCACAAGCTTGTGAGGCAGGTATTAGTATCCCTGTTTTGCAAAGAAGGAAACAGAATCAAAGAGACTCATAACCTGCATACTAACCTTCCTTGGATGTCCATCTTGGAAGAGATAGAAGCAGAACCAAACCCTGGCCTGCAGAACACATGTAGACTTTCCACAATGCCCTGCTGCCTTACATTCACAAGTAACAGTATGCTCTTCACGCTTCACTCTGTATTACATACTTCAGACAATTCCCTGACTAAGCTAAGGAAGCTTCCCATTAAAGTCATATGGAAATTCCCTCAAATTAGTAAATAATCATTGCTTTCTCTTGCTATGTTCAACTCTTACCTACATCTTTATGAACACTGGAAGAAGTGGCTTACCTATACCTGACAAGTGTGCCTCACCTTGCTTGGTGGGGAGACATCACTGGGTAGGCATAACCAGCCTCTCTTCCTGCCCGCAGCAGCAGACTAAATGTCATTCAGCAAGTATTTAATATAGTCAGAAATCTGAGTCTAGATGATTTGAAAACTTTACAGAAACTTGCTGCCTTCTCTCAACCTAATACTAGCATCGAATATTACCATTAAAGCATGTAATTGTATTTTTATTTTTCCTTTTAATGTTTGTATTGGGTTATTCCAGAGCAAAAGTAGTTTTGAGGAAAAGAAATACTTTGGAAATATTCTTTTATACTCTTACTCTTTGATCAGATAGATAGCTGTACCAGACCTACCTTGTAATAGGATATTCTCCATATTTTTTAAGGTTTTTAGTTTTCAGGTCTCAATTTCCAATTCTAGTTTTGACTATGTATAGTAGTATTTCATACCATTTTCTACTTTGTTTTGAATGTACTTAGCTTATCACTAACTCTAAGTTAACCATAACAGTTGGTTCTAATCTCAAAAGCCAACATCCTTATCTCTTTGCATTGGTATCCACTGAGGGAGTTAGAGAAAGCAGATGGAATATGCAAGGTAATCTCAGATAATGAGGTAATTTTGTGTAGTGCGTGCATTTCAAAAAATAATTAAATACACTTATTATCCTTTAGATGAAAGTCTGAGTACTTGGGAGGGAAGTGGTGGAGTTTAAAGGATACACTCTGAACTTTGTGACCTAAAATACACTAAGTCTCCAGAAACTTACTTTTCCTTTAAGAACCTAAGACATTTTGACTAAGAGCAAAAAACAAACTCTGCATGTTCTCTTCCAGCAGTAAAGTATCTCAAACCCCAAGCCCAAATCCATTCTATGATAACAACTGGAAAGGTAGAAATTGCATGATGATCTCTAAAATTTTGATAAACCAGAGCTACTTTTCACTTTACTGTAGCCTTGATGTCTTTGGATGTAGAGAGGAAACATGGTAGCATTGAATTTCCTGTGCCATATAAAAATAGTGGCCTCTAGTGGTTGTCTGACTTCTCACTAGAGCCTAGCAAATGGAAAGTAGTGCATTTTTCAGTGGGCTTTGGTGTTGCCTTTTTAAAGACGTTCTGTTGAAAGAGGGATGAAAGAGAGGAAGTTGCATCTGAAGAATGAGAATGAAGTGACATACACTTAAAAGATGTGTGATTTAGTTTTTGAATGGGAGAGGCTTGAGCATGTCCATTAAGTAGGATAGGCCAACTTCTGTAAAAAACACCAATTTCAATGACTTAACACAAACATCATCTCACTTATGTTACACTCCAGGGAGGGTTGGCATGGCTGGTCAGCTCTGGAGTTGTTCAGGGACCCTGTTCCTTCAATCTAGTGATCCTACCATCCCCCAGGGCCCACAGACCTCTACTGGATATTCTGCACATGAGAAAAGATGGAGGTGATGTCGGATTGCCCAGGACATTGTATAAGCTAGGCCCACGTGCCTCTGGTGTTTGTCCGTTTGCCCATCTGCCAGATCTTAGTCATAAAGCACAGCTAACTGTAAGGGAAACTGCAGAATGTAGTATACGTGTGTGCCCAGGAGGAAAGGGGAAAAGTTTTGGTGAACAGCTAGCCAGCCTCTTCCACCAAATTACTATTACCTAGAAGGTAGTTGTGTTTTCAGTGTGAAGAAAAAGGTGAAGACAAATAAGCAAAAAGATGTTGTTTGATTGAGTTGGCGGAAGATGAGCTAGAAGGCATTGATGGAGATGTTGCCTTTGGATAAGGGGTAGAAAAATTTGTTCTTTGAGACTAGAGAGAAGGCAATATAAGTGTTGTTAGATACCCAGTAGAGGACTGTGCAACCACAAAATCACATTTTAGTCTTCACAGAACTAATGAGACAGACAACAGATTCAAAATCAAGATCATTGTGTAGACTTGTGCAGTTTGTGTATTGCACAGAAAGGTCGTGCCAGGAAAGCAGGAAATGACAGAAATCAGCCAACAGTCTGCTTTCTAAGCAGTGCCCTCGGGGGTTGTCTGCATCCTCCTGGATGAGGGGTGCAGTCATCTCCAGTCTGAGGAAATGCAAATTGCCCAGATGAGGTGCCTTTTTCTAATTTAACCACCCAGACAAGGCACATTTTCCTAAATTCACACAGAGGCACCATATGGGGTAGCAGCAGCCCTGCTCAAGAGTAGTGGTGACTTGGACCAGACTGAAGTCGATATGTGAGAAGTGGCACTGTGTCTCCCCTGTTGGAGGTCTGGGAGCACACTGGAGGGGGCATTTGAGAAGGGTTCTGGAGTCCTCAGAGCTGAGTCCTTACATTATAACTTCGCCATTTCATTTAAAGTAATCCTTCCAGTAGATTAAACAGACATGGAGCATTTCTGTCATGTTCTAGGGTTTTAACGACTTATTGTAAGGAGGCTATTTTTCTTAGAGCCTTATCTTCATTGCTCGTTGCTGCTAAGAGCTTGCAGCTGCATCAGTTTTGCTTGCAGCGGAAAATTCTCAGTATTGGAAGCAAGGAGAATTGGGTCTAACTTTCCCCCTAACTGGATGACCTTGAGAGTCTTCACATCTTCGACCCTGCATTGTCTCATGTGTAAAATGCACTCATTTTGTTAATACCAATGATTCCTTGACTATATGATTACCAACCTCTCCTTCAGTTCTGACATTTCCAGATTCTAGGGTAAATAGCAAGCACAGCAGTTTAGACAAAGAGATTTCATATAAAAATTTAGGAGACCCAGAAGTGTACAACCTTGCATTTATCTGTTTTTATGAAAATAAACAGAAGTATTTATTTAGAATATAAAAATAAAAATACCTTTTAAACTTCTATAAACTACTTAGTAATACTGTTATAAAGCAGATAAGTAGTAAAATTTAAAACATTTGATATGTTTTGTGTATATTTTCGAATACTGCTTGTCACATAGCAAATGCAGTGTAGGTGTATGTTATTGTTATTATTATTGTTACTATTATTTACACTTTTTTCTTAGTGGGACCAATAACATAGAGTAAATAGTCTAATTGTAATAAAAAAAATTCTTCTAAACGGAAGTTGCCTTTCAATGAGTTTGGAATGAGTTTCTAGATTCCTTCTTTCTGATGTGGCTTTGACTTTCTCCAAGGATACTAGTGAACTTTTCCTGAAATACTTTTTCCTTTGGGAAACCAGTGGGCATGACTACAAATGTTAAAATGGCATAGATTTCCAAACAAGATATTCTCTTTGTGTTTTTAATCATATGGTGCATCCCATTTTGTTGTTTTTTGAAATATCTTTCTGGTCCTTGAATTTCTCCATTGGTCACCTTAATCATCTTATTTCTTATTCCTTAATAGGAGTTTTAATCAAGTCTTCAGTACTTGAATGTCCTGGTACACATATTCGGGGGGCTACTGTTTTATCCCTCATTATATAAATCAAAACATGTCATCAAATATTTATTGTATCACCATTATTAAAATATTTAATTTCAATCCAGAGAATAATTTTTAAGCTACCTGAGCTTTAGATCAGAATGTCAGATTTTTAAAAAGGCTTCGAGGATAACCAAATCTAAAATAACACTTAGATCTTAGCATAAAAGCTGTTCATATCAGAAAAGCAAAGGAGAGGAGTATTCTGAATCAGCATCGTGGGAGGCTTAAACATGAGTAAATAATAGCAATGTTCATCTGATGTAACCAAATTGACTGTGATGTAATAAAACTCAGGTTAATAAAATGTTAGGAGCAAACTAAGAGGTTCAACAGTATGAAGAACCCCTTCTTTTCACATGAGGAAATTGAGACCGAGAAAACCTAAGTGGCTACCCAAAGGGAACACAGCTGTGCAGTGGCAGGTCTCGATTTATGGGACCCCTGACTACTGGTCAGAATTTCTTTGTATTTTACCTCCAAGAAAACATGCAGAATCCCATGGCTGCATCCCAGTCCCAGTTCCACCTAAAGGTATGCCCTAGGTATTATACAATCCAAGACCACTTCTAAGCCCTCCATTTCATCTATAAAATGGTCAGCAGGACCATATAGGGGCTTAGATCTTTTTTAGACCTAAATTGCTGTGTTTTCCCACCATGGTTCATTTTTCTTAGTGATAGAAACAAAATCATTTTCTTGGGCACAATTTAAACTTGTAATTTTGGAACTACAGCTATGGATATGAAGCTCTTAATCATCGAGGCATTTTTCCTAAACACTTAAGCTGATGCAATTTTCAGAAATTCAGAAAACAAATTTTGCAATCACTTTTCCCAGTGATTAAAAAGAAGGTAAAAGGACAGAAATGAGAGGCATAATTATATGGTACATTTAGTCAACAACTGTATAGGCAAAATGTCAAAAAAAAAGGCACTCATCAGGCATTTCAACTGTACATGACTAACCATGTTATGGATTTGCCTCCTGGGGATCTACGTTTATTAGGAGAATAACAGAATAACCTAGTTAAGAGCATGACCTCCGGTCACTGGCCTAGATTCCAATTCTGGCTCTTCCACCTGCAAACTGTATGACTTTGACCAAGCGATTTCCCTAAACTTCAGTTTTCTCATATTGGAAATGGGAATAAGAGCTGTACTTAACTTACGGTGTTTAAGAGATGATACGGTGATAATGTATTGATACATTTATCGTCATGCTTAACATGTAGTAAGCACTTAAGGAATGTCCTTTCTGAATAGTTAGTTCCTATGCTGTACAAGTTGTTAAATGTGTACATCTCCTCGTATCTATAAGGAGGAGTGACTGATAAGGAAGACATTCCCAAGCCAAGTCACCTCACCAGGTGCCTCCTCACTGAGGGAGTTCTCAGTAAGTAATGGTGGATGAACCAGTGGTAGGATGACCAGGTAACAGACCAAGGTAACACTAAGAATTGTTTCAAAACCAGCATTCTTTTAGAAACCAATGTTATGCAGATAATCTGCCTGTTACCTTCTTTCCTAGTACATATACTCTTAGTTTTCTTCTTTTTCCTCCCCTTCTATTGCAGGGCTGGTGTGAAAAATACTAAGTGTATGCAAAAGAGTAAAGACTATTTTAGCCATTTAGATATCACATCTCATTTTCGTTGCTATTCCATAAAACTCATAGCACATCTTCCACAAAAGATTTTTTACCTATTTGTCTGAAGATTATTTTAAACTTATCCAAAATATAAGACTAGATTGCTAGTCAAATTAAGCAAAATTAATGTTTGGATTACTTGTAAGGTACCTACTAGCTTTAGTAGACAAAGCTAATTCTTTGTGTCCTTTCATATTATTTCTTTATTTGTCTTGCCATTTGATCACCATAGAAAAGTTCATGTAATTCATCATAAAACGTATTAATTAATCATATACATGATACCAGGCAATGAAACATAAGGTAAGAAAGATGACTCTGTCTTCTGGATCTTCAAACATAAAATAGATGACACAGAAATGACGTATGTGCTGAGTGATATGCAAATCCAAATGTGTGTAATAGACTTATATTTTACCTAACCGAACTATATGCCATGGGAAAGCATAAGACCGCTATGTATACACTTTTCAAAGTCACAGTTTCCATCCAGTCTGTTGGGAAAATCTCAGGGAAACAATAGAGGATAGAGAAGCATAGGAATAGACAGTTATTGAATGCATTGCACTCTAACTTTGTGCATGGCATCATGCTTTAGGAATTTTGCATACATTATCATACACATAAATCTTGCCATAGTCTCACATAGTGAGTCCTCATCTCTGAGTTCAGAAGTAACTTCCCCTCAGGTCACACAACTCCTCATGAGCTGAGACAGAACTGCAAAGTCCCTGTTCTTTCCGCTATCCCATGTTACTAGGATAAAGTAAAATTCAATCTTTTATGGGTATTTTCTTCTCACCAGCATATAGCTCAACTACTTGTCACTGAATTACCACATCTGGAGCTATCTTTTTGCTTACATTTTACTTTTATACACTGTTATAAAAGCTGCATTCCAGGAAGAAACACAGGCTTTTATTCAGACATAAAAATAGGCTAATGGCAATGACAGGGATGACTGTGAAGGGGGAAGAAGAGCAAGAGTGATATTGCCAAATCTATATTAGGAGTTACAGTCTTCATTAGAAAAGAACTTGAGCATGTCACATTGTGAAATAGCATATGATAGAAAATACAATGTGGTGCCATGATGGGTTCTACTTACCATATGGCGTGTTAATATATCCTATTTCCTTGGGGAATGCACTAAGGATGAAAGGAGAATGGAATCCTTCAAAAGTGTATTGAATAATCATCTGAGTCTGAATGGATTTTGATTATACCAACATGCACAATGACTCAGCGAGAATAATGAAACACCAGAGGCTCTGAATACATGTCTCACCATTCTCTAGCTATTGACTTTAGCCGAATATGATTATGCCAATGGGATGGAATCTCCGAGGATTATTCTATGGATCCCAGGGACAACTTGGAAGGAACGAATGCCAAATATTACTGACTTGTGAATTGCTCTTTTTTACAATTATAGCACAATAAAGCTTCACATTTTCAATGGTAATCAGAAGGACAGGCAATGAAAAGAAAGATCACTCTATATGGAAGGATTCAACAACATGATTAAAAATATATTAAATATTATAATTACGGAGGCTTCACATACTCAGAGGTTGGATAAAAAAATTGCCGCTGTAACTATGATGCTTAAAACTGAGCCCAAATAAGGTATTGGAATAGATACAGGAAAACACTTTTAAGGACTAAAGCACTTTAAAATACTTTCATGTAGAAAATCTCCACTTATCTATTTATCTATAATGAACAAAAATGAGAATGTACAAATTTTTAGGAAACAATTTTTGGCAAGCATGCAAGCTAAAGTATTAAAAATGTACTATAAGGACACCATAGGGAGATTAAGTAACATGAGGAAGCCTTTCTAGAATCTTTGATAAGTTCCACTGTTTTTAAAACTTGTCTTTTTAATTTCAATGATAAAGTTTTATTTTCATGAAAATATTTAAACTCAGGAACCTCACTGCTTTATTAAAATCTAGAGCTAAGACAATGAAGTAATATTTACCAAAGAGTTGTAGGAAACAACATAGTGAGTAGACTATTCATCCTTCATTTTCACTGGTCAAGGATGCCCTTAGTTGGAAAATGCTCATTCACTGCAGCTTCATAGAGGAATGAACATTCTAAGTATGTATGCTACACTATTCTTATTTAAGAAAAATTGTCTTCTTGTGGAAAAACTGATTTACTTCTTACTAGGTGCCATCTTCCTGCAATGGAATATTTATTTCTCACAATAAACCTAGGAGGTAGGTAATGTTATGTCTGTTCTACAGATGAAACTGAAGAAAGTGAAAAGACTGGAGAAATAAGGAATTGTGCCCGTGGGTCCAGCCAAAGTTCATTTATGGATCTCTGTGATTCTAAAAACCTGTCTCTTAAAACTAAACCGTTTGGTTCCATATTATAAATCGCTCTACATTGTAGAAAAATAATATACTGCCTTTTACAGAACTACTGACTATAAAAGCTGGTTATCTACATAAATACATTAATCTGTTTTTTTTTAAATTCTGTTTATATACCTCAAAGTAAATTATTAAGTGACTTGGAGATGGGTTGTGTGATCAAAGACATTTTCATTTAAATATCTTATTTTGTATACTTTTATGAATTACAAACACTGACCAACAAAGTATTTTTTGTTGCCAAGAATGTCACCCTTCCTAATAAAAAGTTATGGATATTTTTACCTTCTCAACTAAAACTTTATCATCTTGATGCAAAGTAATAAAATATTTGGCTACAGAATGGAAATTACCTGATTGAAATTTTAGGTTTGTTATGTATTATTTAATATCTAAAGTGTTTGGCTCTAAAAGTTTCAGTAGAACAGAAAAACACGTTATCTTGAATTTCAAGAACAGTATTTAGCAGGACACAGGGCAACCCTCATTCTTTCTTTCTGCCTTTGGAGGTCAGAATGTAAGAGCGGAGAACCCTGTACGCATTCCAGCCCCAGCTCTGCCCTGGATTATCAAAGTGATCATGGACTGCACCCCATCCCACAGCCCGCAGATGTATAATATGTTCTTCTTGGTAGCTGGTAGGAGAGACCAAAGGCATATGCCGGTTTCTTTAACTCACCCAAAATAAATGAACATTATGTACTTTTCTGTTCCACATAAACAGACATCATTGGCTTGACTGGAGACCAAGAAGGGTGTTTATTGAAATTTTATCCTGGGAAAGGAAGAATCCAATCCGTTTGCCAGCATCACTTTTATAGTAGTGATATTTATATTCAGTCTAAACCTTTGCAAACTGTGAGATTGCATCTACATTGCCCACTCAAGGAGAAGGGAGCAAAAGACCACAATGCATTTAATCCCTTTTTTTGTGTTATGTTTATTGTTTCCTGCTTCAGAATGCTCAGCCTTGATTCTGGACTGGTGGACTTATCAAGTCATTCACTGACCTAAGCAGGGGTAAAAAGAGTAATACTGAATTCTGGTTAAAACTGAGGTGCTGTCTAATTTTTTACATTGTTTTTGTCTTATCTCTGACAGAGAATGAAGACAGTGTGTGACAACGTGAAAAAGACAAGTCTTTGGTTATCAGAAAAACTACCTTTAAAGCTAATTTTGAAAACATCATTTAGATAAAATAACATGGAGAAATGAAAAAAAAATCAAGTTTACAACAGATTCAGAGAACTTTGAAGTTGATTATGATTTTAAGAATAATGTAGTCCAGGTTCCTTATTTGAATAACATGAGGTTTAGTGAAGTTACGCAGTTTGCTAATTGAGCCATATAAGTAGTTAATACCAATGTTGGAACTAGCACCCAGGTCATCCAGGCTGAAAGCGTGCTCAAGCATGGATGGAATTGGACCAAAAGAGCTAATGAAGTGCAAAAGGGTGGTCATTTCACTGCTGTCCTGAGTCACCCATAAATCCTTTCACAGGCAGTGCCAGTGACTGTGCCCTCTTGGGATGGAGGGTTATTGAGTTTAAATACAATAAAATTGGTCTTTCCCGTTAACAAGTTCTTCAACAGCAATTTTTGAATATTGGATCATGAACCATCATCTAAATCCCGTGGGCTTTTATTAAGGGTAGAGATTCCAATACCTCTTGCAATCTTACTGCATCAGAATCTCTGGAAAATAGCACAGAGAATCTGCATTTTTAACAAGCTCTTTGGTAATTCATATAGACATAGGTTTGAGAAAGTACTTGTGAAGAAGTTAATTTTAAAGTGGAATGATGATCCCCTTCCTGCATCGTATATGAATCTTCTCTCTCTGTTTTTCTTGAAGCTGAGGAGAGTGTGGCTCTATAAAATTGGTATTAAAGCAGTGACTGGTTATTAGAAAACTGTGTTTTAAAACTAAAAAAAAAGAAATAGAATTAATCTGCAAGAATGTAGATGATAATACCTGATTATATTTCAAATCGTGTTCAAATGAATATAATCCTTTGATTTAAATATAGGAGTTGTCTTTCATTATGCATGGAATTTTTATTTAGTTTTGATAATCCAAGGCCATCTCAAGGATGTATTAAGCTCTCTGTGCCATTGGAAAAAAGGGATCATTCTCAAAGTTTTGTATTTTAAATAAAGTGAAACGATAGTGACAGTGATATTTAAATTGGCTTCTGAAAAAAGATGTACTGTCACTATGCCTGTTTTGGTTGTTTTATTGTGGTGTTTTTTGTTTTTGTTTTAATTTACAACTTTACTTCTTTAGAGCACACCAAAAATTGAGAGGAAGGTACCAAGATTTGCCATATACTTCCATCCCCCATACATGCCAGCCTTCCCCATTATCAACATCCCCCACCAGAATGGCACAATTGTTACAATTGATAAATCTACACTGAAACAACATTATCACCCAAAGTCCATAGTTTACATTAGGGTTCACTCTTGGTGTTGTACATTCTATGGGTTTAGAAAGATGTAAAATGACGTATATTCACCATGATAGTATCATGCAGAATAGTTTCACTGCCCTAAATATCCTTCGTGCCTCACCTATTCATCCTCACTCCCCTGCAACCCAAAGCATTGATCTTTTTACTGTCTCCATGGTTTTGCCTTTTCCAGAATGTCATATAATTGGAATCATACAGTATGTAGCATTTTTCAGATCAACTGATTTTACTTAATAATATGCATTTAAGTTTCCTCTGTGTCTTTTCATGGCTCGATAGTTCATTTCTTTGTAGTACTGGATAATATTCCATTATCTGGTTGTACCACAGTTTATTCATTCACCTACTGAAGGACATCTTGGTTGCTTCCAAGTTTGGGCAATTTTGAGTAAAACTGCTATGAGGTTTTTGTGTGGATATTAGTTTTCAACTTTTTTGAGTAATTACCAGTGAACATAATTGCTAGTAAATACCAAGGGGCTCCATTGTTTGTATGGTAAGTGTATGTTTAGTTTGGCAAGAACCTGCCAGACGGTCTTCCAAAGTGCCTATACCATTCTGCACTCCCACTAGCAATGAATGAGAGTTCTTATTCCTCTGCATCCTCATCTGCATTTGATGTTGTCAGTGTTCTAGATTTTGGCCATTCTAATAGATAGGTAGTAGTCTCTCACTGATTTAATATGCCTTCCCTGATGACAGATGGTGTGGAGCATCTTTTCATATGCTTAATTGCTCTTGAATATCTTCTTTAGTGAATTACCTGCTAAGGACTTTGACACATTTTTAAATTGGGCTGATTGTTTTCTTATTGTTGAGTTTTTTAATATATTTTAGATAATAATACTTTATCAGATGCATCTTTTGCAAATATTTTCTCACAGTCTGTGACTTTCTTCTTCTTCTCTTGACATTGTATTTCACGGAAGTTTTAAATTTTCATGAAGTCCAGCTTAGCAGTATTTCTTTCATGAATCATGTCTTTGATGTTTTATCTAAAGAGTCATTGTCATACCCAAGATCATCAAGATTTTCTTTCTCCTATGTTATTTTCTAGGAGTTTTATGGTTTTATGTTTTAGATCTATAATCCATCTTAATTTTTGGGAAAGGTGCCATAAGGTATATGTTTAGATTCATTGTTTTGCATGTGGATGTGCAGTTGTTCTAGCACCATTTGTTGAAAAGACACATATGTAACAAACCTGCACGTTATGCACATGTACCCTACAACTTAAAGTATAATAATAATAAATAAATTAAAAGAAAAAAAAAAGAAAAGACCATCATTGTTCCATTTGTATTTTCATCGTTCCTTTGTCAAAGATCCATTGACCATATTTATGTGGGCTTTTTCTGGGCTCTTTATTCTGTTCCACTGATCTATTTGTCTGTGCTTTTACTAATACTACATTATCTTGATTACTGTAGCTTTATAGTAAGTCTTAAAGTCAGATAATGTCAGTTCTCCAACTTTGTTCTTCTTCAATATTATATTGGTTATTCTGGATTTTTTGCCTGTCCATATAAATAGTAAAATCAGTTTGTCCATAGCCACAAAATAAGTTGCTAGGGTTTTGATTGAGTCTGTATTGAATAAATACATCAACATCTTCCTATCTTCCTGGTTATTTACATGAAATATCTCTCCATTTATTTCATTCTCTTTAGATATTTTTTATTAGAGATTTTTAGATTTCCTCATATGGATCTTATACAAATTTTTTTTTATTTTTACCCAAATATTTCATTTTTGGTGGTGCTAACTTAACTGATACTGTGTTTTAATTCTAAATTCCACTTGTGCCTTGCTAGTATATGGGAAAGCAATTGATTTTTATACAATTGCTTATCAGTTCTGGAAGTTTTTTGTTGATTCTTTTGAGTTTTCTAGACAATCATGTCATTTGCAAACAATGAACATTTTACTTCTTCCTCCCCAATCTGTATACTTTTTCTTTCCCTTTCTTGTCCTATTGTATCAGCTAGAACTTCCTGCACAGTCTTGAAAAGGAGTGATGAGAGGGAACATCCTTGCCTTGTTTCCAATCTTAGTAGGAAAGCTTCAAGTTTCTGATCACTAAGTATAATGGTAGCTGTAGGGTTTATGGAGATATTCTTTTTAAGTTGAGGAAGTTCTCTATTCCTAGTTTACTGAGAGTTTTTATCGTGAATGGGTGTTGAATTATGTCAAATGATTATATTGATGTCTATCATGTCTATTAATATGATTGTGTGATTTTTCTCTTTTAGCCTGTGTATGTAATGGATCGTGTTAATAGATTTTTGAATTTTGAACCAGGCTTGCATACCGGGGATAAATCCCACTTGAACATAATGTATTCTTTACATACACTGTTGGTTTTGGTTTGCTAATATTTTGTTGAAAATTTTTGCTTCTATTTTTATGAGAGATATTGGTTTGTACCTCTTCTTACAATGTCTTTCTCAGTTTTTGTGTTAGTGGAATGCTGGCCTCATGGAATGGGTTAAGAACTGCTTTCTCTGCTTCTGTCTTCTGAAAGAGATTATAGAGAATTGGTGTAATTTCTTCCTTAAATGTTTGGTCGAATTCATCAGTGAACTCATCTGGGCCTGGTGCTTCCTGTTTTGGAAGGTTATTAGTTATTGATTCAATTTCTATAATAGATATATGTCTATTTTTTCTTGTGTGATTTTGGCAGATTGTGTCTTTCAAGGAATGGGTCCATTTCACCTAGGTCACCAAGTTCGTGAGTGTACAGATGTTCATAAAATTGTATTATTTTCAAGAATGCTATAAATGTTTTTATGATTTCATATGTCTATGCATTATTTCCTTCTAAGATATTGCAGTGGGTAATAAAAAAGTGTTACAGTTTCAATGTAGTAGGTGATATATTAACTAATCATTATTTTGAATACTCAGCATTTTGTTTAGCTTTGCGATTCTTACCAGTTAAGTCAAAAAATAAATACAGAAAACTTACATGTGTTCAAATTAGTATCCTTCAGTTTCTTCTTTAGTTCTTTAGAAAGATTTTAATCAGCATCCGTTTGTTGCTGTTGTTTAACCACCCCCCAATTTAAACAGTTTTCTGAAAACAAAGGGTTGTATCATACAGTGAGCTTGGGAAATGTGGCTGCTAAAAATCTTCTTTTTGGAGCCTCTCAGTACACATTAGCAAATCTAAGTCTTGAGGACATCATACAGTTAAAAAGAAATCTGTTCAATTTTTTAATCTTGGTTCAATTGTCAAACAAATTTAGTTTCACAAGTATAGACTTTTCAATTCTCATACATAATAACATCCTCCACAATAATTTTCTTTTAAAACTATTTTGGAAACTGTTAAGTTACATAATTCTCATTCTGCTGAAAGGAAGATTCTGTCTTCAAGAAACACATTTCTTCCAGGTATCACATTCTAAAAGAAATTCACCATGGAGTGAAAGAGGGCTTTTACAAGGGACATTAAACAACACTGAAGATGGGAGTTTCAACAGAAAGCACAGAAAATTTCTTTAAATAATCATTTTGGGAGTCTGCCCTCAATGAATGTCTCTGCATTCACATTAAAGCATAATTCTGTATAGGTGATTCTGCAGTGGAGGAATCCCATATAGCTCAAACGTGCACCTCTCCAATGGTTTAACTAGGCACAGACTAGAACTCCTAGTTCACCTAGAAAAAGCATTTTCCTTAACTCTCTTTATTTACTGTTACTGTGGCAGCCGGATGTTCGATAGGCCCGGAGAGAGCAAATTTAGGATTATACTCCTTGAGTATTCCATGTTTCTGATCAAAGGGCAGCATGTGGACAGAGGCAGGTTCACCATTTACTTGGAAAAAGAGAAAGCTTGCTTGGATTTACCCATAGCACCTCACACACAGGCGTGCTGCAGGGTTCCCTCCAGAAACACATGGGTTCTGATCAGTCACCCAGTTTAAGGTTCAACTTATAAATCAGAGTTCCAAGCTATGATACAAGAATTTTAACCTGGACTTTCCAAAGGTCAAAAGTAACTAGCAGTTCTAGTAAGTCGTAAGAATTATAGTACCACTTTCTGTAGCACTTCCAACGTTAAGCAGGTTTTGTTTGCAGTATACATGCCGGCATGAGTTAGCCCAAACATGCAACTCCAGAGAGCTGACAATAATTGACTTGCTGAAGTGAATAATTTAGACACTTGAAATTTTATGAAATTATAACTATGGAAACAATCAGTGAAAAGGAAGGATAGAAAGAAAAGAATCCAGAATTAGAGTATAAATTATACAGCTTTTACATTCAAACAAAAAGATGCCATAATCTACTTGTATCAGAACCAGAACCATCGAGAAAGAAAATGTCTCTTCTGTTGATGCAATGTTAAATCAGCATGGAGTCTAAGTCTTGGCCAACATCATATTATGTTATTAGAAGTCAATAATAAGCATAAATGCAGTTAGTAGAAACAGAAGTAAAAGAAAAAACAATAATTAAAATGAAAGTCATTTTACATTATTGATACATACAGGCTATTCATGGAGTATTCTTTCCTTCTCCAAATGTCTGCCTGCTAGTAAATTCCTTCACTTTAATAACTTTCCACGGAAAATATGTAAATGCTATCTGTTCAGGAATATTTCTAAATAAGTAACTTAGTTATATCTGTTCACGTTGTAAATTATAGACTACAAACCTCCACTTTTTAAAGTTATTGACATTTTCAGCTTCATGGGAAAACTTCCAGAAAACATTTTTCAGATTTGGGATATAGAGTGAACAGATGCTTTGCTTCCTTTCTTAGTTTGTTGAGGATTAACTATTCCAGTACATTAAATTTGCCACAAACTGTAAGCATAGAAAATGAAACAAGACTTTCTCATTTTAGCCATGTCTCACCAACCAAACAAAGATTGGAAGTCATGAATATTTAAGGAAAGCTGTGTGTCTGCTTGCATATCTGGTACACATCTGCCGATTGAGGTCACTACCTCCATTTTGCACAGTGTTTCATTTGTCTGGAATTGGATCTTTTGTTATTAGTACTGTCCTTGAAGTGATCATTTGGTAGGTGACCTAGCTCACTTTACAACAAGTATATCCATATTTTTACTCCTAAGGTGACTACCTGGGTGCCAAAAGGAGCCCTCCAATGACTTTTGAAGGGACTAGTATGTTGGTGAGAGACGCTGATGTATGGATGCCTTAGGTTAGCGGGAAAAAATTCTTGTTAGTTGTCCCACTAAATTAGAAATAATGAGAGAAAGTAAATTAAGTCCTGCTGCCTCCTTGCCCCAATTCAAAGAGACATCATTGAATTGAAGCTTCTAAAGTTCCCTCTCAAATTATCCCAAGTCCTTAATGACGCTTACTCAAGTTCCTGCTCACAAGAGTTTCTTCTGAATGTGCAATTCCTGCTGTGTGCGAAGGTGATCTGTCAAAAAGATGTGCTGAGATAAGATAGGTATGAGGTGAGATGAAGAGTGTTACCAAGGCTTTAAAGAGATAGATTTCTTCTGAAAATAATTTCAGAAGAAAGATAAAATCTCTTTTAACTAAGAAAATACAATATTTATATTTTACAGAAATAGTCTTTGGGTGTTACTTGATTATCCCAGCAAATTGCTTTTGGTTTCTACTAAGTGAGTTGAAAAATAAAAGGTATAAACTTTTAAAAACTATTTAGAAGATTATTGAATTCTGTTTGACACCAGAGATGACAGCAAATGTGATTAATTGCCATTCATAATTGCAGTTTCATTCCAGTGGTTATTGCTTGTCAGTATCAATTAATAGCATGACGAAAACCTCATTCATTCCAGAATATTAAAGAATGATGGCTTGTGGGAATTGTGCTAAACTAGCACTTTCAATTAGATTTTGGATTTTATAGGATACTGAATAATAGTTTATGAGTTTATAATAGTAAGTACCAGTGAGTTATTGTTGAATTGTAATTGCTGTAATTATGTATGTTTATCTGGAGAATTGTAATTAGCATTTTCTTCCTGTTTAAAAATAGAACTATTGTACTTAATTTTTCACTTAATGTATAGATTTTGAAGTTCATTACATAAGGAATAGGCTACAAAAATAACCTATTCCAGTATTCCAGAAAAAAAGTGTACTTAGCATGACAATTGGCTTATGGGGGGCAGTCAGAAGGATAAAGAATAAATAATCTGACAAGGTGCAATTCAAGAGATGAAACTCGCGTGTATCCTACACACAGTCCAAATTCTATGTACAAGTTTTCTTTTTTATTGTGCACAAAATTTGCCATATGAATTTATGAAAATAGCGATATATCAGAGTAACAATATGGGATCCAGTACAGCTTCCTAATTGAGAAGATTAAAATTTAAACTTCAGTTTGCTTCCAGAATCATTTTGAACTTACTTTCAAAATTATTTTTACAGAACTTTACCGTCCATCAATCCTCAGAATGTAAGAAAGAATATAAATTTCAAATTCAGTACCATAAAATACAAGCTTTGCACTTAGTACTATAATACTATATTTAAAAAACAGTCTACAAGGGCATTTGCATTCAAGTAATACCTTCAAAAAGTAGCAGAGTTCAGCAGTCCAATCCTAAATTTAAAATCCAAAACGAAAATCTGATAAAATTGTTAGTTTTGTATATCCAGAGTAAATTGAAGCCAACTAAATCTACATCCAATTCCTTTTTTCTTAGCATAAAATGCCAGTAGTAGTCAACTAAAAGTAAGACAAAGCAGGGACCATTTGATCAAATTAAGTGAATGTTGAAAGAAGGGGAACATGAGGGTTTGGGAAACCCTCATGATGTTTTGGAGAACATGAGGATCACCCAGTTGATTCAATTGACAATGTGGTAATTGTACATTAACATGTTTGAAAACAAAATGAAGGGACTAAGTCACAGGCTACAATTTCACTTTATCTAGATTGTTGCCTTCATCAACTGGATTTATGAATTTCTCAAATTTTCTCATAATTTTCTGTATTTTTTTTTTTTTTTTTTTTTTTTTTTTTTTGAGACGGAGTCATGCTCTGTCGCCCAGGCTGGAGTGCAGTGGCCGGATCTCAGCTCACTGCAAGCTCCGCCTCCTGGGTACACGCCATTCTCCTGCCTCAGCCTCCCAAGTAGCTGGGACTACAGGCGCCCGCCACTTCGCCCAGCTAGTTTTTTGTATTTTTTAGTAGAGACAGGGTTTCACCGTGTTAGCCAGGATGGTCTCGATCTCCTGACCTCATGATCCGCCCGTCTCGGCTTCCCAAAGTGCTGGGATTACAGGCTTGAGCCACCGCGCCCGGCCATAATTTTCTGTATTGAGCTCAAATTATACCATGTTTGATTTTATGTTACTGTTTCTTCATTAATGAATTAAGAATCTTTATCGGTGTCCATATAAATTTAGGGAGTGTATAGGGCATAAAATTAGAATATGAATTAATTTGAAGCAGGATGACACCATATAGAAGAACAGAAATATTCTCTCTTTAATTCTAGATACACTTCTTCCACAAATGCTGCTTGAGATAGCATTAACCATTCTGGCAATACTGATGGCTCATACTGAACTGTCAAAGAAACCTTCAATTAAGGGCTGTTAAACCATGTCTCCCATAACATCCTGTGCTTATGTACTTGTTTTTTGAAACCTAAATACAGACTTTACAGCATAATGTCTCTAGAGTTAGATGGTCTGTACTTTATTCACACCTCTTCTCTATTTACTGGCTTTACAACTTACAGAAAGTAGCTTCCTTCTCTTTACCTTGGTTTTCTCATCTGTAAAATGGGAATGATAGGAACTATCTTACAGCCCTATTATAAGGATGAAATAAGTAATACATGTGAACATGAAGAAGTATAGCTGAACACAGTAATGGCTAAAATAAAACATTGCTATTGCTGTTACTCTTTTATATGAGGGATTCAGTTGTCAAATACTGACTTTACAGTCTGGGCTCAAGCCTGGATGTGGACGTTTTCTAGCCACAGATACATTCCTGCTGATTTCAGCCCATCATTCCAGCCTGCCAATTTGCTATAGAACTCTAATGCTGTTTTACAGTTTTTAGCTCTGTGAGGTCTGCAAATATGACAGAATTTCCTTCTATGTCTTCATACAAGTCATTCATAATAATGTTCATCAAGACATGGTTGAGTTCAGAGCTCTTTGGCACACCAGCAGAAGCTCCTTGCCAGGGTGAAACTGATCCAGTAATCTCACACTCTTCATACAGTGGATCAACTAGCTTTGCATCTGCTTAACCAGATTATCATTCAGCTCACACATCTCTATCTTGTGTCAGAGGATATCATGGCAGATATTGTGAAATGGCTTTCTGAAATACATTTTTATAAAACTAACAACGCCTATCTCCAAAGGACCTTTTAATTGAAGTTTTACGTAGGCAATCTGTAGGCTTACTCAGTTATTTCACTCTCTCTCTGTATGTTCCACATACAAAGAACAAAAGAGGGTGAACCAATGGAATAAACCATTATTATCATTATTATAACCTGATTTTTATGGCTTCCCCAAATGTTCTCAAAACAGGGAGTTCAGGTTTTCAATTTCCAGGGTACACATGAAATAGAGCCATTTAGGCATATCTCTTTGTTTCACAGTTTTGCCTCTTCAACAATATATAATTATCTCTTAATAATCTTATACTTTTAATAAGCTCCATAAATAAAAAACCATACACTCAGTGTACAATGAATTAAGTTAGGTCTATGGTTCTCAAACTTCAAATTTTATAAGTTTTGATGGAGCCCAGGACCCTGATTTTTGTTCCAGCGGGTTTTTGCAAGTTATCCATAGGCCTCTTTATTTAAACACTGAATTAAGGACTTTATTTACATTTCTGTAAAATACTTCCCTTTTCAAAATGTTTCATTGTAGATCCTTTTAAGAAATGTGCTTTTCTATTACCTTAAAAATCAAAATGTCAAAACTTACCTCATAAATATTTTCTGATCACAGAAATATTGTATATAGAGAAATATGTCTCTCCAATTAGAACAGTGTACTTTGAAACTTTAATTAGACTGCTTTGATTGCTTTAACTAGATAATTGCTGATCTCAATTGTACCCTGAAAAGGCATAGGCTAAGGAGAATTTTTTAGTGAGGACAAGTTTAGTGGTTTCCTGCAGGAGTAAAAGTAACTCTTTTTTTTCAGCTCACTGAGTAACATTTGATACAAATCAGGGCAAAGTCCTTAGCAAAGGGTTTCAGATCCAATCACAGTCACATACGTAAGACAGTCACTAAATATGTGGACTAAATAAATTATTGGAGGAGCAGTGTTTATTAGCAATTGACCATTTGTCCTGGGTTTATTTCTCTTCTCTCTTTCTAGAGGTGTGTGATCTCCTTTTGCATAAATCCTATTTGTTCCAAGTCTGCTTGTTCACTATTAGGGAGAGAGGATGAGGGAAATTAATGTGACTCTTACCACATTCACCCTGCCTTGTCTTCTTGCCACCCTTGTATGATGGCACATACCCTTCAACTCCAAATATCACATCTTCTAAGGAGAAAGTAATGGAGAGAGCAAAAGAGAAATCCTATTCCTGATTTCTCCCATCTGGCCTTATTCCAGATCCCCAGGAGCGCTAGGCTTAATGTACTCTAGGCCTTTCATCACGTCACTGTCCTCTCTCTCTTTTTTTCTCCTCTCCCCGTACACTAAGCACTTTCTTCTTGAACAGGCAACGTTTTGGTCATATTAGCGGGTTGTGAAACTGATGGCTTTTTGGTATAACTGAATATGAAGTCTTAACCTCAAGGAGCAGTTATGAAATCCCCTTCTCTGTCTTTATGTGATATATGATACTTCTACCACTTTCTGCACCGTACGCATCACACTGCGATATTAAGAAATACCTTAGTACACAGGACTTGTAAGACAGGAAGGCAATTAAATTGAAACCAAATGACTGGAATTCTAATACTGATGCTAACAATTACATTGAAAAAGTGCCTTCTTTATGCCCCTCAAGGTACTCATTTATAAAGTGGAAAGATGGGACTAGATTAATAATGATATATAGATCAATTAAAAATAAACACCTTTATTTTTATTTTTATGATGAGCATTTGGATAAAGTAGCAGACTGATATATGTGTAAGAATGATAGACCAATAAGGCATTGCTTTCAATGAATCAATCCAGATCCATCAGTTGATCACTTAACCCATGCTGCATGGATTCATAATGAATCTGTTTCTTTCATAATGAATATATTTTTTTCCTGACTCACTGTACTTCTTTAAGGTCGATCATATTTCTGATTTGTATGTAACATAGTGGCATATTTTTGGTGTGGAAAATGGCTTCAGGGATTGCAGACATTGAAATAAATTTCCTATAGGTCATGCAGTGTTATGGAAGAAATACCAAACAGCATAGAAACATTACTTCATTCAAGAACATTCTGAATTACTAAAAGTAACTTAGCTACCCCACAGTAATTTACTGAAAAAAAAAGTGTTAAGAGAAGCTAAGAAAGATGCGTCTCTGCCCCTGTAGTTCTATTAGATACCTAACTTGTCAAGTTGTCCTTGAAATTGAGTATGTTAAAATCTTGCATAAATAAAGCAATCAAAATTTTTCTTACCCTACACAATTCTTTTCAGAGATTTATTATAATCTACCATAAACCTTGAACAACAGGAATGTTAGTGAATGGATTTTATTACTTTTTCTTTTTATGAGTGCTCTGCATTATATTGGCATGTGAGCAATTACTCTTGTATGGTTGTAAAGCACAGTATTGAGTTCTGGAAAGGGCCATTCAGATGTCACCTAGCTCCCTCGCAAGAGGGACGTACCCAAATCATGTCAACAGAGTAAGAAGAAACATTTCCCGATTACAGATGTGAAAACGTCTTAGTGAAAAGTTCTAGGACTATCGAAGGACAAGCTGAAATGCCATGGCAGTAGGTTGTGCTAAGGCATAGATTACCCCAGACCCACACTGTGTTCATTAGTGTTACTACCCTAATGAGAAACTGCATTTCAAACTGCTGCTGGAATCATGACTAAATAAGTACTAGGCCAGGATTTTCCCTGATGACATCAATATATTCAAAATGAATTTTCTTTGAGGTTTTCCGGGGGGTGTTGGAGGGTAGGGGAACTCACCTTTGAAAATGTAGCCCAAGTATCTTCAGCTTCTGTAATACATTTATTTTCACCAGAGACCAGAGCAACCGAAATCAGATGTTCTAATAAGGATTCTCTTAAAATCATAACAGATGTCCTGATACAGGTGAAGAAACAACAATAGCCTGGGTGGGAATGTAGTTAAGCCCTTGAGCTTTAACATAATATTTTTTGTCATTGAAACATGTTTCAGGGAAATCCCAGAAGCTGGAAGTCAGTGGTGCTCTGAAAGTTAACAGGTACCAAGAGTTATGGGGACATTTGGAGGGCAAATATTCTGCTTTTTCCTTGCAAAATTCTGATATTCAAACCACAGAATGCAGCGTGTATAATAGGAAGCCTAATAATATAGTGGGAAGCATTTCCTTTCAGCAGAAAAAGAGGAAGATACAAAAGGAACAGATGGTGATAAGTTTGTGGTAATAGGGCGAAGCACTAAATAGTCTTTGACAGAGCTTGCCCCCAGATAAAATGGCAGTGGCAGGGCTTAAATCATTTTTTACATTGCTCATTGACTTTCTTTGCCTACTAATAAGTCTTCAGAGACTGAATTTAGTTTGCAGCTTGACTTTGCCTTTCTCTGTTAATGTTACATGTGCTATGCTGAATTTGTTCAACCTTATGACCCCAATTTTGATTTCAGTACCATCTTTTCAATCCTTTCCTCTCTTTAAATAAAATTTTATAGAAAGAAACTCTTGCCCTCAACTATTACTATTTTCTATTTAAATTTTTTATAATAACCAGAAATACCTGGAGAAGGAAGTGGTTCTTGATTCTAACTGCACATTAGAATCAGTTGGAGAATAGTTTGGTTTTGGTTTGTTGTTGTTTTATTATGATTATTTTTTTTTTTCATTTAAATTCTGATGCCCGGTCTCCACCCAAGAACACTTAAATACCTAAAAATCTCTAGATTTGTAGCCTGAGCATTCTGGACATAGGTATGTTTTCAAGGTCGCTGACACTCGATGAGGCCTGATAACTGCTAGGTTAAAGTCCTCAAAAGTAGGAAACATTGTACATAGGCTACTTTAAAGAGCCATCTGATGCACTGTTGAGGAGACAAGGAATTTAACTGAATTGGAAGCCATTCCCACTTGATACTGCAGTCATTACCTTTGGTTCATCTTACAGTGTTTGCCTCATTTTTGCAAAATTGTTGCTCTTTTTTTGTCTCTCCTTCCCATCTTTAGAGAAGAAGGCAGGGATTAGATTTCATTAATCTGTCTGTCTTTAAAGTCCTCTCCTTTACACAGTCAGTTGTTAAAAATCAATTCCTAGATGTAGAGACTAGGTTTTCAAAAATGTTTTAAGTTCCTAGCCTTTACATAAGTGATTGATAGTAAGTGACTGATAGATGGTAGAGTTCAATTTTTTTAACTGAACTTAAGCTGTTGAAATTGACACGTTAGGTTAATACTTCCCAGATGCCAATCATTCTTGCATCATCTTCACAATATTGGGAAACACGGTGTTGGATAAAATAATGATATCTCAATGTTCTCAGTACTGTATTGCATCTTCTGCAGCAAGATAAGTCCTGTGATAAGCCACAAATAGGTTCATGAAAGGATACCTTTTAAAATATGCTTGGGCTCTTACTGAAATTAAATAGGGCACTAAAATTTATTCTCTTTTAAGACGATAAAATTGAAACAAAAATACTTATAGAAATATATTTTGCTTTAGTTACTCTAAAATAAACCCTGATTGCTAAAACAATAGTAGCCCCTTGATCCAACACAGTCTCTCCCCTCCAACCCCTCCGACTTCTCTTGTCCAACTTGGCACTTAACTGCTCAGTTCTGTCTTTTTCTTGGAAAAAAGGCCAAACACTAATCCTGCTTTAAAAAAGTAAAAACCCAAACCAAACAAACAGAATACATCCCCCCGCCTTGGGACTTTAAGGAGAAAGTCATTTTAGCCCCAGTGAGAAACTGTTTCTAACTTCACAATGAGACCAAAGCCCCTGTGTCCTCCCTACCCAGCCTCCCTGAAGAAATGCAAACCACTCTCTGTTGGGCCTGACTCTATGTTAAAATATCAATAAGCCTTTGGAAATTTCACTGCTTTTCAGTTCTGTTAATGTCATTTCAACTGATAAAAAATAATTATTTACCAACTTCCAGGATGAAGGTGGGGAGAGACTGGATTTTGTTCATCAAATGTCTGTAGTCTATTTGGAGGAAACACTACTGGTCTCAGGTAAAGATAGAGTAAGAGATCTTTCTAGGAGCCTGTACCCTTGCAGTGGTCAGTGATCTGAGGGAGGAGGCTTCAAGGGCCTAAAGAGACAGGTGTGGAGAGACACTGATATGTGTTCACTACAGTTTCTACTATTATATATTTGATTTTTTTAAATTTGGGAGGAACTCAGAATGGCCTCTTCAGTCTCTTGTTATAAACTGTATTCTCCTCCTCCACTCACCCCATTCTAGGCTCAATATAAAAAATATTCTATGTATTGCAAAACATTTCTTCCCAATAAGTTCTTAAAATTATTTGATGGCATTCCAATTTGATTGATATTAAAGGTTTTCTGTTCCTACAGAGTAAAGGATCATCCATTATCAATTCAACAGTATTGATTGCATGCCAGCATCATAAAAAGATTTGAAAGACTGCCTGTGTCCAAAGCATGTACACATTTACCTATGGAAAACACTTTGTAAATAGGCAATTTCAATATAATATATGAACTGTGTGCTGTGGTAGAGGTACATACAAAGTGTTAAAGTGTAATATGCCTTTAGAAACGCTACAGTAAATTGCTAATAATCATTAGAATCATACTTCTCCACCTGACGGTTCCATTATTAATTTAGTCAACAACCTATAATCATTTCCTTATACTTCCTCTGAAATTTTTAGTCCACTGTAAAATGAACTTGCCTTTAATACAACTGAAACAGACTAAGCATTTCTGCTGGGATGCCTGTTGCTTTAAGACATTTCTTAAACAGATATATCTGGACATCACTAGATCTCCTAGTTCTTGTGAACAAGTGTTTTCTGATTCCAACTCTGACAAGCCTCCTGTGCCATTCATACAGTTATATCAAGTGAAAATCATGAATAACAAAGTAATGACAGAGAACTGTATTGCAAGACCAACACAATGTCCATTAAATCAGAACATTAATTTCAGTAATGCAGAGGCTGTTAAAAAACCATAAAGGGGTTTGCAAATTTTTTTGAGGAATCACACTCCAAATATTTCCAGAAAGCAGCTATCTTTTTTATTTATGTATTTGTCTGTTGGGAGTCACATGGGTCCTTAAAATTAGAGTGCCCAGAAATAAATTTTTAGGTCTGCCTTCTATTTATTTTGTTAAGAATGGTCTGACTGAATGTGCCCTGTCTTCTGTGCATATGTGTACTGGTGATACTGCAATGTTCTTTCTCTGCTACAGGTTATCAGCAGCTTGCAGAGTGACAGCACTAAGATAGAAGGATAGCTGCTCTCCAGTGAACTGATTTAAAATGAAAGGAAAACCAAGCCCATGTTTTTTGGTCCATCTCCCAGATTATAGAAACTGACTATCTCATTAGTGATTAAAACACCAGCTGTTGATGTCTTGGAGCCGGTTGACCAGTTTAATTATCTTGGAATCTGGCTAGGTTCCTCTTCTTTTAGCCAACATGGGAATTTTATTCTCTCCAAACTCACCCTGAAGCAAAAAAAAAAAATTCAAATGGTTTTGAAAATGGAGTGTTGTTGTCTGCCATGGGTTTCCAGACTTGGCATGCAGTTGTTTTAACAATAGTAATAAGCATTATGAGACTTGCCTTGTGGTTAGCACTGCGGTGGCATCATAAGTTTACTCACACTATACTCAGATATGCCAAGAAAATATAGTGTCTATTCTCTAAAACTGCTCTTACCTTTTTCACTAGCTTCCACACATTTAAGTAGTAGAAAGTAAAGACATACTAAAGGTAATCCAAACATAGCCTGAAGCCAATAATTTAGTCTCTCTAGATGTAACTGTTTCTGTAAAAAGATTATTTGGTTTTCTCATTTTTCATTTTAATTCTTCGTAAGATGGTGCTTGGCAGTGGGTCAGGGCTTAGGTGATCTAGTACATTGGCAAGGAGGGGTCCTCTAAGCCCTCTGCTGATCCCTGAGTCTGTGCTGGCAGGAGTCTACGAAGGATTCATCCAAACCCATCCCAGGGCATTCTATAGCGATGTGCTGCTGGATCTAGAGGCTGGTGTAATCCATGGTTTAACCTCTCACATCTAGATCAAGGCCCAGCACTGATCCTGGCCAGCTCTGTCTCACATTCATGTTAAGCTTCTGCCACACTCCTCAGGGTAGCCCAAGAGCTCACAGCTCAGCATTCCTGCCATATTGGCACCGAAAGAGCCATGGGCTACACACTGGGCTCTGTGCGTAGCCATCCCATCCCACCCCTAGTGACTAGGTTGAACAGCTCCCTGCTGGTAAGCTTCTACACCACACTACAGTCTTTTCTCAAGGCCCATGAGGGAGAGGGACAGTAACTCCTCTGCTCTCAGTGTTACTTTAAACTTTTGTAACACATCTCTGGCTGCAGCCCAAAGAAGCAAGATTCAACCTCATGAGTCAGACATTCTACCACCCTATTGCTGTATTGCTGTATTTTTCCTTTCTTTTCCTTTTGTCCCCCCTTATCCCTTGGATGGCAGGGGCAGACGTTTCTTTTATTGTCCTGTGTCATTTCCTCTTCATGATGTAGCTGCAAAAGAAGCATCTTCTCTACGTTTTGGGAAACAATGCTGTGATCTGTCATTTTCATGATTAGAGGTTCTTGTTCATATGCTAAAGAAATTTAAGAAATTCATTTTTTCTCCCTCACTTCCTTTTTTCACCTGCTTCTTCTCTGGGAGTTAGATGACTCGGAGATTGTCTTTTAAAAGGTAACTTACTAATATGCATTTCTCCAGATAGTGTGAACATTATTGGGAATATTTGAATGCCTTAAAACTTGATATCAGCATTCTTCTAAAATTGCATTTGATATTGATCATATATACTCGATTTGTCACATCTTAATGAATCACTTTACATGTCCAAGGCAGTAATTCTTAATTTTTTTTAATTTTACAGTGTTTTTAATAATCTGCCAGAAATTTTGGATTCTCTGCCTCATGAGTATTTTCTGACTAATGAAATTCTGCCTAAATTTTGGGAAAAAACCCAGGCTGTAAGCTCCACATCTAGAGTCAGCTCCTGCTGAAACAGAACAACTTAAGCCAAACTAACCATGCCTCTAAAAACAACTGTAATAGCAAAATTATGTCCTAGACATGTATACCAAATACCCAGCTGTCCGAAGGCATTGGAGAGTAATTCAAGATACCTAGGGACTGGAGATTGGGGGTGGGGGTGGGGTGGCAGGCGGGGGGAGCAGGGAACTAAGATCCCATAGAGAAGAGAAATGTAGTCAAGTGGACCTGGCTTTTTTTCCCACTTTCTATCACAAGATACTTGCTATTTCTTAAACGGCATGGAGCTGAGCGGCTGAGTAGAATACAGCAGTCCTGGAGTTTTCAGCAATTCTTAAACTTAGGGAGATGAAAATTACAATTAAGAGTAACAATGAAACCAGTGTTAAGGGGCCCGGATTTCCAGGTAAAAGGAAACAGAGATGCGAGCCCTTTATCCCCTTGAAGCATTTGCAAGTAACTATTTTTTCTATGGGGGGAAAAACTCAGTTTTTCCAACTATGCTCTGAGATATAGAAGAAAACCCTACATTTTTCCTATTCTGTACTCTCAATTCAGCATAGTCATACACTTCTGACATCAGATGTGTGGGGACTTCTCCCCACCAAGCAAGCAGTCAGTTTCACAGCAGATACCAGTTCAGTTCTGACACGATCTATCTGGAGATCGCATCAGTCCCCACAGGTTGGGAGCTCAGTCCCCAAGACCGCCCACCGCTTCCGATGCCAATCACAAGCCTTAAGTTGTTTTACCTGTGATACTTTTGACTCACTGGCTCCAAATCGGGGTTCTACAACCCCCTCCTTGGTTTGAATAATTTGCTACAGTGACTCACAGAACTCCGGAAAACACTTTTCTACCCGGTTGACTCTAAAGGATAGAGAGGAAGAGATTCACAGGGCAAGGCATGTGGCAAGGGGCACAGAGCTTACTTGCCCTCCCCAGTCACGCCACCCTCCAGGAATCTCTGCATGTTCAGCTATTCAGAAGCTCCAGGAACCCTGTTCTGTTGGGATTTTATGGAAGCTTCATTACATGGGGACCATTGATTAAATCGTTCACTGTTGGTGATCAACTTAACCTTTAGCCCCCTCTCTCATCCCCAGAGGAGGGTGCAGTGTGGAGCTGAGTGTCCCAATCCTCTACTCCTGCCTTGATTTTTCTTGTAACTAGCCCTCATCCTGAAGCTACC
This sequence comes from Macaca nemestrina, assembly GCF_043159975.1. Taxonomy (NCBI): domain Eukaryota; kingdom Metazoa; phylum Chordata; class Mammalia; order Primates; family Cercopithecidae; genus Macaca; species Macaca nemestrina. The sequence continues at coordinate 65,502,895 of NC_092135.1, forward strand.
CACGGGCCTCCAGCCACCAGTCATCTTATTAACAGCCAAAGATACTCTTTTCGCTCCTAAAATTCAAAGGATTTTAGGAACTGTATGCCAGGAAACAGGAGGAAGACCAAAGGAATTTTACAATTATCACAGTAAGCTAAAAGGCTAATCAGAGCCCTTGGCAGTATCATGGTTCTAAGCAAACCAAAATTGGGAGTTCAGTACCTATATTCAGGATGGACAGAAAATTCATGTCCAAAATTTATATGTTGGTCCCAGAAATCTATTACACCAAAACATTAGAAAAGCCCCTTAATAATTGGGCAGTCAGTTTAACCAAGCACTTTACAATAGGCTATCGAAATGGTCAATAAACGTACGAGAAGAAGCTCAAAGTCCTTACATCATTTGTCATTGGGGAATTACAAATTAAATCCAAATTAGGTGTAACTACACACCCACTAGAATTGCTAAAATTTAAGAAAATGACAAATCTAAGGATTTAGAGCAAATTGAGAACTAGTGGGAATATATATTTGAACATTCACTTTGGAAAACTTTTTTGCCAAATCTACCAAAACTAAACATCTATTTTCTACGATCTAATAATTCTACTTCTAAATTTATACCCAATATAAATGAATATATGTGCTCCAAAAGGCAGATGTAAGAACTCATTAACACATTATTTATATTAAAAAATTGGAAACAACTCAATATCCATCAATAATAGAGTAGATAAATTTTGGAATAATACCTAGAAAATTTAGGAATAAATACTGTGGAAGAATATACAGAAATAAAAATAACATAGATGCTTGCTTAAACATAGTGTTATGCAAGTCATGCAGGCACGAAATAATGTTTGTATCCATTTTTATGGAACTCAAAACAAACAAAACTGATCTGTGACGAGAGGTCAAAATAGGCATTTGCCCTTTGGAGGGCTTAATACCTAGGACAGCATAAGTGAAGTGTCTAGGTAAAGCGCCATTTTTTTGGAGTGGCTGGTAGGTGTATTCACTTGGTAAACACTAATGATGCTGTGTACTTTGATTTATGCATTTTCCAATATTTGCATTTTCCTATATTTTCTTAACAGTTTGATTTTGTAAAAGTTTACTTAAAAGTTGTTCAATTTATGAGAGACTCTTTGTTTTGAACAAAATCTTTCAACCCTTTCTTATTCCAGGAAGCAGCAATGTGCAAAGTCCAGGAGGCCTCTTTGGGGGCATTCTGCCCAATAATGAAAAAAGTCTTTTTCTTTTTTTTTTTTTTTTTGACATGGAGTCTTGCTCAGTCACCCAGGCTGGAGTGGAGTGCAGTGGTGCGATCTCGGCTCACTGCAACCTCTGCCTCCCAGGTTTAAGCAATTCTCCTGCCTCAGCTTCTCGAGTAGCTGGGACTACAGGTGCCTGCCATCACACCTGGCTAATTTTTTGTATTTTTAGTGGAGATGGGGCTTCACTATGTTAGCCAGAAGGTCTCCATCTCCTGACCTTGTGATCCGCCTGCCTTGCCCTCCCAAAGTGCCAGGATTACAGGCATGAGCTACTGCGCCAGGCCAAAAGTTGTATTTTCACAGATACCTCTCAACTGCACATTTAAAGTTCATTTTAACAGAGAGCTGAGTGTTTGAATTTATATGCTCATCAATATGTTATGTAGAATTAAAATGTCAGAATATTGATAATCGGTTTTAAGATGAGTTAAGGAACATAGTGTTTCATTACACTATTTTTCTACTCATATTTGTTTGAAAACTTAATACATAATTTTTTGAGAAGGAAAGCAAAAGGGTGTGCCTATTCGAAAGAAACTAAAACCCAAGAGAGTAACAAAAAACAAGTTATATCCCAAATGGATTCATATAGGGGAGGAGAAAGAAGAGTCAGGAAATGAAATCATATACTTACTAACATTGGATGATAAAACTTGATTTGCTTCGCCTATAAATTTCGGTTAAACATCTTGCACTCCTACCTTCATCCCATCAAATTGAATTCTATTCCTATTTCATTATTTTAACCCCTCCTAAGAAGTCTTAATTACTACTCTTGTCTCTCAACTTCAACTGACTGCTCAATTATTATTTGTTATCGCCTAATTGATCCTAACTATATACTGTGCTGGACCAGTTATATTTTTATGCATGTTATTTTTCTTTAAAATGTTTTACTACTTGCCTAGGAACCTTGTCATGTCCAGGAGGTATTATTCAACATATTTTTACTTAAAATGTACCAAACCCATATTATCATTTTATTGATTATTTAGCCATTACTTATTTGTCAGCACCTTTGTAAACACAGCTTCTTCTTAGCTGCTACAAATTAAATGTACTCATTAACTTATTTAGTCCTTGCAAAACTCATATAAACTTATTATACTTATTTTATAAATTAGGTAATAAGGCACAGAGAATAGGTTAGAGGAAGTCACAGCAAGTGTACTCACTCCAGACCTAAATTTTGCATCTACCAAATGCTGTCTCTTGTTTATTGAAGCCAGCTTAGCATGGTAGGAAAAGGACACTTCCAAGGTACTCCAAGAATCTAAAGCATTTTCTTCAGTGTTGACTTTTTAACCATAGCAAAATTTTCGTTACTTCACAAAATATGGCGCATAAAGTCTATTCTCCTTGAATACTGAATTTATATTTTCTTCACAAGACTATTTGAATTACATCATCAAAATTTGGGCCTGAATTTTTGCAACTGGTGTTAAACTGCTTACCACTAATTATTCTATTTGCAAATTCTTCAGTCTGGTACTTCAATATATTTATGTTATCTCTAAAAATATTATACAACCTTTTGGATATAACTGGAGAGACAATCTTAACTAATTATTTTACTGTCCTTTAGAAACAGAATTCAGGTTCTGTAGCTTATGGAGACAGAGAAATTGCTGCCATGTTATATCACACAGGCTCATTCGGTGGAAGTTGAGTGTACTGTTAAATATTGGAGAACTAGAAATTGACAGGCACTGATGAAAATGTGCTTACTGATCCTGATGAAGTCATTGCACCTCTTTAAACAGGTGTTGCTCTTCTTAGCTGCCACGTATTAAATGTATTCAGGAAATCCACCATGCCTCTGAAAATAGCCAGCTCAGGACTATGCCTTTTATTTGCAACTAGGACTTCTAGTCGAAACATATGGAAACGCAAATACGTGTTTAAATCACCTGTGATCTCAAAAAAACTATGATTACCACTGATAATATTGTGGTAAATATTTATTGTCTTCTTTTCATCAACACATTCAGCTGTTTTGCTAATTAAAGCAAAATGAAAAATACGTACTAGTATAGATTCCACATTTGCATAATTGACAAATTATTATGTATATAAAATGCTGAAAGACTTGCTGAAACTAATACAACTTTAGACATTTTATACATAATATTAAATCACTTTCTTGAAATTTGAACTAATTTACACTCCCCACAATAGCATATAAGGGTGACAGTTTTCCGCACTCATATGAACAATGGTTATTATTTTTATATATTTATCAGATTCAGTAGCATCTCAATATTTTACTTTGCCTTTATTTGATTACTGAGATAGTTGAGTGTTTTTCATGTGTTTATTGGCATTTGAATTTCTTTTGGGAAGAATTATTTCTTTATGCTATTTGCTTATATGTTTTTTCATTATGCTGTTTATATTCTCATTAATTTATAAGATCTCTGTCTATATATGTAGAGCCAAAAAGCAAATGGTTATATATATAATTCTTTTTTATATAACCATTCTTTTTCCTTCTTTCCTTCCTTCCTTCCTTCCTTCCTTGCTTCCTTCCTTCCTTCCTTCCTTCTTTCTTTCTTTCCCTCCTTCCCTCCCTCCCTTCCCTTCTTCCCTCCTTCTTTTTTAGAGATGGGTTCTCACTCTGTTGCCCAGGCTAGAGTGCAGTGGCACAGTCACCGTTCACTGCAGCCTCAACCTCCTAGGCCCAAGCGATCCTCCCACCTTAGCTTCCCAAATAGCTAGGACCACAGGTATGAGCCACCATGTCCAGCTTTTTTTTTTAATTTTTTTTTTGTAGAGATGGGGTGTCCCTATGTTGCCCAGGTTGATCTCAAACTCCTGGGCTCAAACAGTCCTCCCACTGCAGCCTCCCAAAGTGCTGGGCTATTAGGCATGAGCTACCACACCCAGCCTATAACCATTTTCTAAGTATGTTAGATATGTTTCTTTACTATATTTTTCTTTTTTATGTTTTTGACATGTAGAAGTTGAATTTTTTTTTTTTTTTTTTTTTTTGAGACAGAGTCTCGCTCTGTCGCCCAGGCTGGAGTGCAGTGGTGCGATCTCGGCTCACTGCAAGCTCCGCCTCCCGGATTCACGCCATTCTCCTGCCTCAGCCTCCCGAGTAGCTGGGACTACAGGCGCCCACAACCGCGCCCGGCTAATTTTTTGTATTTTTAGTAGAGACGGGGTTTCAAAAGTGGTTGTACCTTTTAGTGTTTTTCTCTTTAATGGTTTCTGCCTTCAATAGTAGTTTTAGAACAGCCTTCCCTACCCCAAATATTAATAAATGTGAACATTACTTCTAATTATTTTTACTTTCAAATGTTAACCTGGCTAAAGTGTGTATTCTTACAAGGTGTAAAGTAAAGATTGAAAAATTTTTGTTGTTTGAAACAACTCTACTTATTCTAATAACGTTTGTTAAATAATCTACACTTTGTCCACAATTTAATATTCCAGTTTTATCACATACTTCTGATGTAATTGAGTCTCTTTCTGAAGTTTTATTTTTTTTCATTAATCTGTCTTTTATCCTGACACTAGTACTACTTTTAGGGATTTTTATTAGGCTACATTAAAATTATATATTATTTTGGAAAAAATCACTGTTACCTACTTTATATTTTTATTATAGATATAATAAAACACTGGCAGTTTTGTAATAGCACAAAATAGAGACTTTTTATTATTCTTGTTTCATTAGTATTGACAGTTATAATGCTTTGAATAATAAGCAGCTCAGCAACAAAACTTGGGTTCATCTCCAGTGACTCTAGAGGGCTTTCAGGTACACATTTTATATAGTATCCCTATCCTTAACTTTATCATTTTCTCCCCATCTCCATTGCCTAATTTGATTATCTTTGAAAATCTTTTGTATTGTGTTGACAGCTGCTAACCACCTTACATCCTGTTTTGAAATAACATTTAGTGGATGCTGGGCTTAATACCTAGATGATGGGTTGATCTATGCAGCAAGCCACCATGGCACATGTTTATCTATGCAACAGACCTGCACATCCTGCACATGTCCTCCAGAACTTAAGAGTTAAAGGAAAAATAAAATAGAACCCAAAGGGGAAAAAAAAGAAATAACATGAAACTATATATAAAAGCTTTCAAGAGAGTCTCAAAGGAATTCATGACCATAAAGATTAAAAGCAACTGTCCTAGACTATTTAAGATGACTTAGTGGCCAAACTTGAATGCAGTTTTACACATTTTCTAACACTAAGCTACTTTAGACATCTACATGACCCAAATGACTCTTGAGAGTTTTTTGAAGAAATATATGAAAAATAAAAATGTTAATGTGTAAGAAGGCTGATGCCAAAATAAAGCACCACTCACCAAGTCCAAAAGAAAATACTTATGTTTCAGGATAACTGCAGTAAAAATGTCCACTTGAAAAAAAAGAGGGTATGAAGTAACAGAGAATGGTATCTGCTCTATACTACATTCTGTAACCTGCTGGACAGGCATTTATTCATTCATTTTTTATGCATTCATAAAACACACTGAGCTCCTTATGTGACAGATACCACAATAAGCACTGGAATTATAACACGAACAAAACAGCCAAAAATCCTTGCCTTCTTGAAGCCTACATTTTTATGGGAGGATACAAGCAATAAAAAAGATAAATAAGTAAAATAAATAAATCTGATGTTGCTAAGTACAGTGGAGAATTAGGAAGTTGATAGGATTTGTGTGTCTAAGAAGGTAAAAATTTGAGACAGGATTATTGGGAAAGTCTCACTGTAAAGATGATACTTGAGTAAAGACTTCCCATTCAAAAGTCCTGATCTGGGAGCATGCCAAGCAAGGAGGTTGTGTGGCTCAAGTAAAATGAGGTAGAGAAGAACAGTAGGCAATGAGGTTACACAGATAGTGAGGTGGGCCTTGTAGACCACTGTAAATCCTTTATCTCTTACAGACACATCAGAGGATGTAGGACAGAGGAGAGATTTGATCTGATCCATGTTTTACTTTATTTTATTTTTTGGAGACAGAGTCTCATTCTGTCTTCCAGGGTGAAGTGCAGTGATGCAGTCATGCTCACTGTAACATCAGACTCGTGGGCTCGAGCAGTCCTCCCACCTCAGCCTTCAGAGTAGCTGGGACTACAGGTGTGTGCCACCAAAACACACTGCTAATTTTTTATTTTATTTTTTCGTAGAGGTGAGGTCACACTATGTTGCCCTGGCTGGCCTTAAAATCCTGGGCTGAAGAGATCCTTTCTCTTTGGCCTCCTGAAGTGGTGGAATTACAGGCATGAGCCACCACACCTGACCTGACCTATGTTTTTGTTGTTGTTGTTGTTGTTGTTGTTGTTGTTGTTATAGCAGTTGTGTTGAGAGTAAATAGAGAGGGAAAAGGTCAGAGACATATCCACCAGTAGGGAAGCTACTTCCGTGACCCAAAGGAGAGATGATTGTGCTTGGTATAGAGTGATAGCAGGGGAAAAATAAGGTAGCATTAGGTGGTCAGATTCTGAATATAATATTGAAGGTAGATCCAATAGGATTTGACAGTGGGTAAGGTGTGGGGTTTGAGAGAAAGAGAAGCACTGATGATAGTGATAAGATTCTGGCCTGAGCTAGAAATGTTACCATTATCTGAGATGGGGAAGTCTATGGGAGGTGCAAGTTTGGAGGCAAAAGATTTGGAAAACCAGGTGGAGATGTCAACTATGTGCTTAAATACGTGTGTCTGGAATTCAAAGTGGAGATCTAAGATAGCGATATCAGTTTGGGAGCTTTCAGTGTATAGACAGTCTTAAAACTATGAAGCTAATGCAGTCACTGGGGACTCTCTGCGCCAATCATGAAGTTTCCATGGTCAGTCAACCTTGCTGCCCCTAATCTAAGAGGATCTCTCTCACCCTTTGCCCTGCATGATGCAGGCATTATGGAAGATGCTCCTAGGCATAGGAGGGAGGTGCTGCATGTCTTTATCAGCACACTTTCTATTGGTGCAGGTTTATGGACATAGAAATTTCACTGAGTATGAAATAGCAGACTCATCTTGTTTGAGAGAGTGATTTTCTGCAATTACAGCTCTCTCAATTGTTTAATGTTCTTTCTATCTATTTCCATTCACTGAATTCTATGAGCTAGTTATCAAAGCCAGAAATGTTGCAGAGTCATGGCTTTGGAGGGTAGAACCCTTTCTGTGAATGTGTGTGTCATAGAAAAAGGCTCTTTGTTCTTCAATCCTCCAGTCATCAGTTTAATGGTTTCTATCTTGGCCATTGTTTCCACCCTGGTTTCTGGCTCCGGACAAGTTAAAACACTAGGCTTGAGGGGAGGGGCATGGTTAATCTTATCCTGGAAAAAGACATTTGCAAGATATATTACAGGAAAAGGGCTAATTTCCTTAACTTATATACAGAGTACTGCAAAGGATCAGAACAGAGACTACACAGCAAAAGAAACAGAAAAGAAAAGAAAAGATGGTCAGTGTCATGCGTAATAAATGCAATGGGAAGTCATGTCACCTGTCAAACTAAGAAGTTGTAGGGAGGGAAATCAAGGTATAGGAAGACTGTGAACAAGATATAGGTAATGTATAACCAGCATAACCTCTTTGGAGGGAATGTGAAAAATGAAAATATTCATACCATACACTCTAGCATTTCCTCTCTTAGATTATCTAAACACTTTAATACAAAGATAGCTGTGCAAAAATATTATTTTTAGCATTCATCGTAATAGAAAAAATAGCAAACAACTGAAATAGATATAAATAAGGAAAGGCTAGGTAAAATATAATGTATTCATGTGATATATTATACAACATTTAAAAGAAATGAACTATTTCCATATGTATCAATATAGATGGATCCAAAGATATTATTGACTGAAAAAAGCAAGTTGCAGTAATACATGTATAAAATACTATTATATATTAAATGCATGTTTTCCTAACCGCACACAATAATTCCATCTGTTTTGTTCAGTGCAAAGTTTGTGTGTTAGAAAGAATGTTTAAAAGTCTAAAATTATATCCACAAAACTCATAACAGTGGTTACAGGGAATGGGCAAGGAAACTAGAATTTGGATAGCAGTCAAATGATTTCAGTTTTGTAGATATACTTCAAATTTTTAAAGAAAAAATAATGAGTTATGTGTGCTTATGAAATTCAAAATTATAATAAACAAAATTACTGAGGTAAATTAATATGGCAGAAAAGAAGAACTGAACACAAAGAGCCATTTGAAATGAAAATCCAACAGCATGAACTGAGGTGGGTGAGGAACAAGAGGATACATGAAGGGCAGCCAAGGTCCCAGCCTGGGTGATGGGCGGTGCATTTCCACAACACGGAGCTCAGTGGGAGGAGCCAGTTTGGCAAGGGTGCTTTCAGGAATGATGATTTTAAAGTAATAGAGAAAAACTGAAGTAGAGTGAAGGTGAGGGAGGAAAATATTGGACATATAAATTGGGAAGTTATCAGGAGGAGATAAGCCAAAACTATGAGAATGGATAAACCACCCAAAAGTGAATTGAAAGCAAACAAACAAAAACACAGAAGCCTAGATATTTACAAATTCTGCACTTACTTTGCTTTGGCCTTTTCTATGCATGTATAAGGTGAAAATGAACTATTTTTAAGTACCTGGCTTACAAAAAAATAGCCACTTAATTACAAGTATTCAACATGACAGAGGATTGGAAGAATAGGACACAATATATTAATAGTGGTTATCTCGAGTGAAGGTAGTTTTGCTGTGGGAGGCCACGTAGTGTAGTGTAGATGTCAAGGTCACAGACTTAGCTCCATCCTTTGGGGTGGCATTAGACAAATCAAGGCACTGCATGTCCTTCTCACATAGTGCTCAGTAAACCACAGGTCATTTGCTTTCACTGAATGTATTGTATACTTCTATAAATTTCTTTTAAAATCAGGATGGCACCATTATTAAAAATAAATAATATTCCAGATGAATTGACTGACTAAAATACTGTATCACCATAGAGGATTACTAAATCACCATACAGTAAAATAATGCATATGGTCCCCATTATGTGGCATGACTAAACTGGGGTTTGAAAACCACTTGTCCTGTCAAGAACATTTTTTCCAGTGTTTTTTTAAACTTTCTGGAATCAAGTGGCCACTTAATGACTTATGGCATCACAGCCTTGAATTACAAATGTGTATAAAAACTTGGATAGGGGCCTGGCACGGTGGCTCACACCTGTAATCCCAGCACGTTGGGAGGCCAAGGCGGGCAGATCACCTGAGGTCACAAATTCAAGACCAGCCTGACCAACATGGTGAAACCCTGTCTCTACTAAAAATACAAACATTAGCTGAGTGCGTTGGCAGATGCCTGTAATCCCAGCTACTTGGGATGCTGAGGCAGGAGAATCGCTTTAACACAGGAGGTAGAGGTTGCAATCAGCTAAAATTGTGCCACTGCACTCCAGCCTGGGTGAAAGAGTGAGACTCTGTCTCAAGAAAAAAAAAAAGAAAAGAAAAAAAACCTGGATAATGGACAAACGTGTGGGCAGCTGCTTTTTCTGAACTTTATTTAACAATCAACTTAAACCCATCCGTATATATTACTTTGGCACTTGATCTGTCCATCAAGGAGCCAAGTATTTGCTTCTAAAAGGGTAGACTTCTAGGGTGAACATTTGAAAGGAAAGCAGATATGGAGCTGGAAGTTGAGCCTAGAGGAGAGGATGCAGCAGGCTGAATGTGACACTTTGCAGGGACATTAGGATGGGTGCTGTGTTTTGGGGACCAGCAGAGGAGTCATAAAGGAAATGACAAGGAAAGAAGGTCAATACAAGGGGGCTCACACTGATTATAAAGTTCTCTGGGGGTAATAGAGCAAAAATAGGCAATGCTCTACATCGCCCACCCACATCATGTGCTGTCTCATTAATCCATTTTGATATCGTAATTATTCTTGGAATTAAACACAATTAGAGCAAAGATGGTCTCATTAAATCATAGGTGACTAAAAGCCTTCAGACTGTTGGATAAAATTTCGAAATATTGTGCTTTCCTCCACATGTGTGTATGTATATGTTCAAGGGACTTATAAAAATAATCTAATCTTCATTCTGTTTCACATTTTTAAAATAAAGTGGAGAATCACTGAATCCCAAACTCAAAGTACCATGGCAACCCCTAGCAATGCCCAATGTCTTTCACAGATGACTTCATCATGGGGACAAGGGGTGAGGTTGAATTATTCACTTTAGAAATATAATGTTCAATATTAATTCCACCAAAATGGAATGAGAACACAGTCAATACTTGTGTGAATTAAAATATGGGCTTTTATACTTTGATAAAATGAAAATGAAAGTTGTTTCTCTGTTTTAAAATATCAAAGACTCACGTGAGAGAGATTAAGAGGGCTGGTTTGTCTCTTTCTGTGTTAGTATCTGCATGTAATGGTTATTCTCATTTCTTCCAGAGGGATTTAAGCTTTTCAGTTCTTCTAACTTTATCTTCTTACCTCCTAATACTGCTATTTTGTAAGAGAAAGGAAAAGCTCCTGGGAGCCTTCCTAGAAGAGCTGATTGTGCCGGGTTGCCTGGTCTCCCTCTTCAGCAGGTAATGGTTAATTAGTTTGTGCACTTGCAGTTTGGTCTCCCGAGGAGAGAAATTAAATTTCTTCCTTTTAGCCTAGAAGAGCATAGATATTTTGGGAATGTTTTCATCTTATTTAGACTTCAGGGTAATGCTTTGAGCTGCTTTTGAGAGAAAAGGAATGAGAACAACCTAAGCTCAGAGAACCATAGGTCATTTGCTGAGTGTGCCAGTCATCTAGTAACAGGAAGTACCTAAAGTGTGGTGCCTTATTTAACTGTGCCTGCTGACTTAACATTGGACTCTAGATATAGTTACATTTTTACATCCTTGTTCATTTGAGTGAAAAAGAGAAGCAGTGTGCTGTAGTTGAGAGAACACCCATTTCTAAGTTCCAAACACAATTCTACCACTTATTAAATGCACAGCCTTAGAACAGGTACCTGCATTCCAAGTCTCATTGTTCTCATATGAAAAACAAGAATATCACTACACACTTTAAGGATAATTAGAGTTATAGACAATATAGTTAATTTTCGATAAATGATAGAATTTCATTGTTATTGTTATTGAAATTCACCTAATTTCTCTGTCCCTTAGGTTTTCCCCAGTAATAAAAAAATAAACAGAGGATTTTTTTTTTGTAGAAAAGCCTAATACCCTTAAATAATACAGCATGCATTAAGATGACCACATGAGTGCCCATAGCAGTTGAATAATTTTAAAGGAAACTTAGATGGCACATTTATTACTAAGTTTTCTTGTGGAGCCCTCAATGTAGTGATTGGTAAAATATGAATGACATAAATAACAAACAGAGTGTGAATTAAATGGCATAAGTAGAAACTTTTTGCTAATTATAGATTATACGAATGTCAAATTGGTTCTGGAAAGCACTTTAGAGTTTATCTAAATCCCTCATGTTAATGATGAGAAAAATGAGAATTAAAGAACTTGGGACTTATCCAAGGGCATGCAACTAGTGAGTGGCAGAGCAAAAAGCGTCAATTTAGTGGCTATTCCATCTACTGTGGTTGCTTAATGTGTATCCATTTTCACGTTTTTTTGTTTGTTTGTTTGCTTTTTGAGACGGAGTCTCCCTCTGTCGCCCAGGCTGGAGTGCAGTGGCAGGATCTCCGCTCACTGCAAGCTCCGCCTCCCGAGTTCACGCCATTCTCCTCTCTCAGCCTCCCAAGTAGCTGGGACTACAGGCGCCCGCCACCAGGCCCGGCTAGTTTTTTTGTATTTTTGGTAGAGGCAGGATTTCACCATGTTAGCCAGGATGGTCTCCATCTCCTGACCTTGTAATCTGCCCGCCTCGGCCTCCCAAAGTGCTGGGATTACGGGCGTGAGCCACCGCGCCTGGCCCATTGTCATGTTTTAATGGGTCATTTGGTATCCTTCTAGTTCTCTAATACTCCGTTGCTGTAGCTACCATTGAGGGGCAGAATGTGGAAAATCAGAATGAAATAGTGCTGCCAACTGACACTCAAAAGGGCCCGATTCTGTTTTAGGGAAATGAGGGAACTTTGGGATTTCCATATCTTACCACATCACCTGTTTCCCCTGAACTAGCTCCAGTCTGCAAAGCCCTAAATGTTGCCTGGTACATGAATTAGAATGACGTATTTTGAAACTAAAGCTCTAGGGTTTTATCACTTTCTTCAGAAGAAAAAGTTGATTCCAAATCTAGGCAGTCATTTTGTAGATGTAGATATAGATGTAGATTTCTGCTACTGGGGAAAACATGGAAAAACGACTCTCCAATAATGCCATCTTTGAATATAAGGAACAGCTTTGCCTCCTCCAAAATAGTTAGCAACTTAAATCTCATCAGATTTCTAGATATTATATAAGGGAGTAAACAGTGGTGAGAAGGTAAGATACGACATAAATTAAACCGTAGATAGATCCGCTTACCCAGAACTGCCTTCATAAACTAAAGAAATGGAAAGTCAGTTCACCACGTACTTACCAATCTGAGGACAGCTTTGCTATTTAGTTCATCTTTAGGTTTGTTCCTAGAATCTAGTACAGAATTCACATGTGTTTGTTGAACTAAAGAATTCTAGCAGATATTATGTGGATCTAGACTGAAAGGGAACTACATTTATTCCATTATTGAAAAATGGAAGCAAGACTGAAATAGCCAGAGAAATTAGAAATTGTAAGCCATGTTTATGTTCAAACCCTCAATTCTGATTGTGTATGTGTGTGAGTGATATGTACACATACATACACTATATCTAGTATATATGCATTTATATATACATATTGCATAATACAGAATATATTTGTCTTAATATCAAAAGGAAGTTTTTAAGGTAAACTATTAATTTGTCACAATCAGAGAGACAGTCAACGTGAGTGACAAAAGGATTCAATATGAATTGCCTCAGATATCAGGTGCTGTGCAGAATTTAAGTTTTGTCACTGTAGAGAAATACTTGTAAAATGGAAAGAGAAAATTCTCCCAAAAAAACCTCAAAAGCAGTATTTGGAAAATATTTCTACTATAGGCTCAAATATAGACTCAAGTATAATTAACTTAGTTGACCCTGAAGAACCGGAGTAAACTGGTTTTCTCTAACACATTCTCACGTGATGTGTCCAGTATCAGTGGCATGTGGAATAAGGCTTCGTTTATTAAATCTAGGTGTTTATTACGTATATAATAGGGCTGTTTGCAACAATACCTGAAATGGCTTCAATTATTCCATTTTTATTGGCTTCAGATTATAATTGCTTAAGGCTTTTCACAAATAAACTCGATCATAAGAGGGGGTTAATTAAAATGTGGTAGAAAAGGACATTCTATTCTCTTTCCTTTCTATTCTCATTCTTTATCTTTTAGACTATCCAATACCACAGAATATCACAGAATCATAGACTTCCAGAGATCTGTGAAATATTAGATATAGAAAGATCATCTGTTCCAGACCTTTTTCTGTATAAATGAGAAGAATGAGGCTCAGAGTGGTTGCTCAAGGTGAGCCAACAGCAAGTAGAATTAGGGCTCCTGGGTTCACAATCCTCACTGCTACAGTAAGCTGCTTTTCTCTGCATTTGCTTTCAGTAGTGGCTATTAGCTACAAAATCCGCAGTTCTCTCTGATTCAGAAATTACTAAAACCAATAATATTTTACGATGAAAAGGATTTCATTCTTTTTTATTATGTTTTGTGTGACTTTTTAGAGTCTGGAGTGTAAGTCTTAATAGAAGATAAAATAATCAAAGAAGTGGAAAATAATGAGATTCCACTTGATGAAGATAACAAATCCAAAAACAGACAAATCACATTTCTGGTTTTGGTTTCCAGTGATATTATCAAAATCTCCATCTGCACATCACATTCAGGAGCCTAGTTACAAGCTCTGTTATAGATTAGGCTTCAGATTGCATCGGTGGCAAAGGACAGACAGTTTTTCATGATGCATGTGTTGTAGAAAGCTGTGATTTTTGTGGGCGTTTTCTTCCCATATGTCATAAGAATATCTTCAAATTAAACATTTTTGTTGTGTGTCACCAAACTATGTGTCAGTTTGTCAGTTTGTGGTAGAACATTTCATTTTACATCTTATACATTCCTAACTTTAGATAAACATAAACTAAATTCAGATTCTTGATCACGACGTATACTGTTTTACTGCCAAAATTGTTATTGCTTCAGAATTGAACAATTCTGATGCATTGCCAACTGGACACATGTTTTTTCCGTTTCTGACAGATTATTTGTGTGGGAAAGTTAGTTGTATCCAGAGTATTTAACACTTAGTTGTTGATTATTAATTGTAGATATGGAAATCTATAATGGAAAAAGGCAGCAATAAGCAAAAGTGAAACATTTATCATATTTTTTTCTGTACTGGCGTAGAAATGGGTCTCCCATATGCTACATGCCTTTGTAGCCACTTGATATTATACATTACCAATCTACTTTTGTGTTACTTAATGCATTATTTATTTCTTTTCTGATGGAGACAGCCAGTTCAGGATAATATAAATCCCTAAAAATAGGAAAATTTTACAGGTATGATCAAGAGTGAAATGACCTTCAAAACCAAAGTAGGACAAAATTCAGCAAAAGTCTAAGCTGTAATCACAATGGTAGCATCCCACAATCAGTCATCACCCCTCTTTTACAACTCCAAGGCCGCCATGTTATTGGGAACGGCCAGTAGCCTAGCAAAGTATTAAGGTTTTGTGGATTTTCTAGCCTTTTCCAATCTTTGGTCACTATTTATTTGCTAACAATTTTATTGAGATACAATTCTTATACCATGGAATTCACCCATTTAAAAGATATGATTCAGTGGTGTGTAATCTGTTCACCAAGTTGTACAACCATCACCACAGTCAAATGTAGACAATTTTCATCACCTCAAAAAGAAACTTGTTCCCTTTTGGTATTGTTCCCCCATCCTCCCCACCCACTCCTGCTCCCCCCAGCCCTAAGCAACAACTAATCTGTTTTCTGTGTGTAGATTTATATTTGCTGGATATCTCATGTAATGGAACTATGTCATGTGTGATCTTTTGTGACTAGTTTCTTTCACTTAGCATAATGTTTTCAAGGTTCATCCGGATTGTGACATGTGTCAGGACTTCAGGCCTTTTCATGGCTGAAAACACGGCTGAATAACATTCCATGGTATGGATATACCATATTTTGTTGGTTCATTCATTAGTTGAAGGACAGTTTGGATTCTCCCCTGCCCTTTGGTTATGATGAATAATGTTTTATCAACACTCATGTACAAATTTTTGTATAAATGCATGCTTTTATTTTTAATTGATTTTAGTGTAAACATAGGAGTAGAATTGCTGGATTGTTTAGCCACTTTTAGATTTAAAAAAAATATTTATTATTAAGTTGAACTAGATTATTGTTCTGTCAGAGTGTCGTCTTGACTTCTGTAAAGAACAACTAGATCCTTCTTTTTTGTTTGCTTGTTTTGGTTTTTTGTTTTGTTTCGTTTGTTTGAGACAGAGTCTAACTCTGTTGCCAGGCTGGAGTGCAGTGGCGCGATCTCAGCTCACTGCAACCTCTGAGTCCCTGGTTCAAGCGATTCTCCTACCTCAGCCTCCCAAGTAGCTGGGATTACAAGCACGTGCCACCATGCCCAGCTAATTTTTGTATCTTTAGTAGAGACGGGGTTTCATTATGTTGGCCAGGATGGTCTTGATCTCCTGACTTCATGATCTGCCTGCCTCGGCCTCCGAAAGTGCTGGGATCACAGGCATGAGCCACCAAGCCTGGCCTTAGAGTTGATTCTCAGGTCATAGGCAAGATTACATTCCCTCTTTGCCTCAATTCTAGATTAAATGATTTCAATTCTCCAGATATTTCAGATTTTTAAAATCTATTGCTCTGGTCATTTATTTTAGCCCAAAATTGCTCTAGTATCTCCATTACATGTTTTTACACTTCTGAACAAACCTTGCACTGTTAGAATTATGGTGTCCATTTATTGAACACTTTACAACCATGTGAGATAAATATTATTATCCCATTTTTACAGGTGAAAGAACTTCAGTTCAAAGAAATTAAGTGACTCATTCAAGGCCTGCAGCTAAACGAGTGGCAGAAATGTATTAGAAAAAGGCCATATGGCTCAGACACCTGAGTTCTTCTCACACACCAGGTGATTCCATATTGAGAAGTGCTTGACTAGTGACACCAAATAAAATAATCTATCCACAACTCTATGTAAATTGTTTCAACCCTTCACTTCAACATAGACATACCCAGCAGTAAACATGAAGAGCTTATGCATAAAATCTCAAATATCTGTAAATAATTGAATACTTAATACTATATGTTAAATAGCATAAAATGGTGACTTTCAAAGTTTTTTTTATCACAGTCCAAAATAAGAAATATGTTTTATATCAAAACAACAGAACACTACTTGTAAACAAAAGTTTCAATCATGGATGTATATTCCATGCAAATTTCAGGACCCATAGGTCTCTAACCATAATTTTTTAAAGCATTGGTATAGAGTATCTGCGATTGAGGCAAAGTATTTTTTAAATTCCAGACTGACCTGAAAGCTACTATGAAAATAGCTAGGAACTGTGAGAATCCTTCCCATTGCCATAAGAGCATGAAGCTGCTGAGTAAAAAAAAGCAGGCAAATTGGAGAAACAGCAGTGTACAGAGGGCTGCAGCTATCATTTTTCAGAGCTAAATGAGCTCCCAGCAAAGAGAGCATATAGAGAGACAGAGAGCTGCAGTGCCACACAATTGAACAGTTCCGGAGTACTCAATACCTAGTTGTGGGCAATTTGTAGAACATATTTAGAGGAATTAAAACCACTTTAGAAATATGGCTGAGATTCTATTTTCAAATGACTACAGAGTTAGAGACAAATAATTGCAGGATTGTTTGGAATTTATAGTACAGGCCTTGATACAAGAAAATGGCTTTCTAATATATCAGTGTAGGACTCCAACAAGCAGAGAGTAGATCAGTACTTAGGAATAAAAGCATAATACTAATACTAGTCTTGATAAGCTACTAGCCACATTTTTAAAAGATTTCCATAATTTCTAGGAACAGTGGATTAAATATTTTGGCCTAATGATATACATGTTGCCTGTGGTTTGTTATGACTCAAATAGTATTTGTATCTTTATTGGAATTCTCAGCCCATAGTAATCATTTGCTCATCCCAGTCTTTCTGTTGCCTTCACAAAATCTTGAGTTTAAAAAAAATAAATCAATGTATTTTTAGAGATGGCTATTTAGTGGGATGGTCCCAAATGACAGTTTCTGAAAACTAGGGCACATGAGATCAGCAGCACCCCTTGTATAATATTTCTTTAGTGAGAATTATTCTTGTTTGGCCCTGCACTACATCCACATGAGTGAGGCCACCAAGTTACTCAATAATGGCAGGATCAAATAAAATGGCACCATCGTCAGATATCCTGCTGGGAGAGCTTTCTTAGCTTTCCTCCCGACAGGAAACAGGGATTGCACACAAGTGTAGTTTCCAGCATATAGGTCATCAGGATTTTAATAAAGAGGACTTTACAAACATGTTTCCTATTAAGATAACCAATTCTAGTTCTTTGTCAGTGTCAGGCAGATGTCATCTTTCATGTGATTTCTCAGCTTTTCTACCTCTACTCAGAACTTTATATATCTCAAAATTAGAGCCACAGAATGATACAGTGGAAGGACCCAGGCCCAAGAATCAGAAGATACAGATAAATGCCAACTCTGTCTTCTTTCCTGTGTCTTAGATTGTCTCTTAGTGAAAGATAATATTAGGAAATTCAGTAATCTTTTTGAAAGCCTCAGTTTCCTCCTATATAAAACAGGGAAAACACTACTATCCTGGTATCCATCATGTGGCTGTTGTGAGAGCTGAATAAAATTAAGGAGATGGAAGTTCTGTGTAAGCTGAACATTACTATAGAAATGTAAAGATGAAGGGAACCTCATTAAGCAGCCTCTTCCTCTGCACTTGTGATCCTTACATGCTGGTTATCTAAATATTCCTACTCAGCATAATAACAAATTGTTAGAACTGCTTTCTTTGCCTGTTTGTTCACATCCATATTTGACAGCCAGTTGCCTCTATATGTGATTCTTATCTTTTTGGCTTTCTGGCTCTCAGATCACATCTTCTTTCCCTTAAAGTTCAAATTGTCCTCACTGGGAGATTTTACTATTGTGAAATGCAAGAGACTGTCATCACGTAGATGCAGGCGGCCGAGAAACACATAGCTAAGGAGTGAGATGTAAACATTTCTTCTAACTGAAGTCTTTAAAAGAAATTTTTTTTTCAAATCACATAGAACAAAAACTACTATAATTTTGAATAATTTTAAATTTCTATGGCTTAATTGAGTTATCTCAATTAAAACAACACAATAAGAAATGTTCTATAGAAAAATTGCCAGAAAAGAAATAATTAAAATAATTACTGTGTCTAAAAAGAAATTTCCTGAACTGAATGTACTTTTTATACTAAAAATCTTAAATTATTATGATCTATAGTAATCATTTTCTTCAGATTGCACATATACAATAAGTATTCTGTTCCTAAATTGATCATGGCCTCTTTGGGTAAAGGAAAGGTAGCTCCCAAAGACAGGGAAACTTTAATATACTGATACCAAGTGTGCCATGGTCATTGCTCAGCTGCCCCCATGTGATTATACTTGATTACAAAGCTCACCAAAGATGACAAGAATTTGCTCCACTGGAAGTAGGAACTTTCAGAAGATTCAGGAGTTTGATTACATATCAAAAACAAGGGACATTATTGGTTACTGAGTATGCAGTTGTGTATTTTGATACTGTCACCTCTGTAAGGAAATTTACATAGAATCACATAATCACTTTGTTTTGTAGATTACTGGAATTTTCATTCAGTTGTGTTCTGGGGAAAGACTGTGTACATTTGTACACCTGCAATACCATATATAGTACCACACTGGGTGTAGCAACAATGCTTCAGGGCAGAGAAAGAAAGGCCCAAACTGGAAATCTAAAAGGAGTGTCCCTTAGATGTCATAGACTTTAGGGAGATAACTAGTCAAGGCCAAGGGTAAGTGGGTTGGGAAGCATCAGTGAGCATAAGGAGAAGCTTAAGAAAATAACAAAAAGGAGAAGCAGGAAGCCTACACAGGCAGGAAATGAGGACAGGCATGTTTGGTGCTCAGTCTGTGATGTCCACAATGATAGATGGGAAGAGGAGCAGGCAAGCAAATAGAATATAAATCTAGGAAGGTCATAGTCCAGGAAGAGTGAGCCTTTCAGGGCTGCACCCTTTAAACAGTTTGTAACATCTGATTTGAGGGCAAATATATTCTCTGTCCTGCTTTTTATAGTCATTTAAGAACTTACAAGAGCTTGTGATATAATCAGAGGATGGACACTACAGTGTGTACAATGGAAAGAGAGCACTAGTTCTTCTAGATGTCTTGTATTCAAGTCAAGTTTTCCTTCTTTTCGGCAAAGCACCTACTTCCCTATCCCCCAACCCCAGTGTTTTGGCACTGGATGGCAGTGTGGGACATATTGTCCCTAAAGCCTCTCAATAGAGCAAAGAAAGAAACACCAACATATGCTTCTTTTCCACATCGCTGGGGAAAAATAATTGTTTCATTTATTGAGCATTCTTTTGGATATTTTTGCTGTGTAACAAACTACCCCAAACTTAGTGGCTTCAAAAAACAAAACTCTTCTTTTTTCTTCTGAGTATGTGGATTGTGTAAGCACAGCTGGGTGGCTTTTCTCTTCTGCATGGTGTTGGCTAAGGCCATAGTTCTCTTGAGGGTTTGGCTGGCTTGGAGTGCCCATGGTGGCTGACCCACATGGTTGGTGGTTGGTACCGATTTTCACCTGAGGGCTCAGATGGCGTTGTCAACCTGAGTGCCTTGTATCTCCTCAGGGTGCCCGTTGTATCTGGTGTGGGTTTCACATGGCTTGATGGCTGGGTTCGAAAAAGAAGTGTTCCCAGCATGAGAATGAAAGCTGAAGGTAAGTTAAGGCCTAGCCTTGGAAGTTACACAGTGACATTCCTGTGATATTCTTTTGGTCAAGGCAAGTCTCAGGAGAGAGTTGCAAAGAATTTGCAGCCATCTTTATTTTACTGCATCTTTATTGTATTGTTCCAGGCACTCTAGTAGGTACTTTAGACCTTTTTCTTCTGTAAACCTCAGAACAAGGTTAACAGAGCAAGTTAAACATTATATACTCAGTTTGTCAATTAAGAAACTGGATGCTTAGAGATATTAATTTATAGAGTTAATAAGTGAATTAGATGGAATTTGAGTATAACTGTATCTCCATAGCCCCAATAAGCCATAGAGAAAGATTATAGGGATGGTAACAGGCTATGTGCATTTATTAGGTCAATTGGATGGCTCTATTGGCAAAGACTGTTGGTTGTATCCTCCCTGCCCCATTCCTGTCACCTTAAAATCAAGATATTTTTTAAAATGTATGAGGCTAAGTTGAATAAATTGTATCAAAATTTCATTGGAATAATTTTCTGTACTAGCTTGCTTTGCTCCTCCTAGTTCTTCCAAAGAAATGGGTGTGTTGAGTTCTTGCCACTCATGGAATTATCAAGGGAGATTAGGGCAAATCATATGCCTCTAAGTTTTTCAATTATGTCCAGTTCTGGCCTGATCAAACATACTTAATTGAAAGAAACCTATGGGGGAATGTGCTTAGCTGAATTGAAAGTAACTATTATCACAACTAAATTTAATCCAAATGAATTGAACTATAAAATATGCATAGACCTCTAACACTTTAAGTCTCTGAAAAAAATATACCCTTAAACTTATTCATTATCATTTTCTTTGAGTACTCAGTTTTAGATTCCGTTATTTAAGGCTACAGAAACTATGTGAAGAAAGCATTCAATCAATATTGTCTATATAAACTGCTGGTTGAATGGGTTTCTTTTCTGCTTCCGTTTACTTTTCTACCAAAGAGATCAATTGTGTGACTATGGCTTATGAAAGAGAGAGATAGAAAAGTTGGAATTGTTTGATGTTTTGAAACTCATTTATAAGTAAAGATTAAAAAGCTGTTGTGATTTAGTTTAGCCAGAGAAGAAAAGATTGGGGAAAACTTAAAGTGTTCTCACTAATAGGAACTTCTATGCTCTATTGAATGTAAGACAAATAAAAATGTGTTCAAAGGACAGTTATGGGGTGGGTAGACTTCTTTACAGGTAAATATTGCCAAGAACTTTGACTTTGAAATAAGGATTTTGAAATAAGAACTTAAGACTTTGAAACAAGGATGTAGAATATTTTACCATAAGCTCATTTAGAAGCAATGAAGAGTCTCAGTTTGTAGCATCTAGGGGGACGGATTCTACATGAAGTCATGGAGGGGGAGCAGTTGACCTACAAAAGGTCCTGCAGGTTGTGATTTTATGAAATGCTTGGTATATCTCCCTGGATTTATGATTGAGAACATGAAACCCCAAAAAAGTTAATTAGCTTAATCAAGGTTATTGCCTGAATTAACAAGAAGAAAACAGATTATTTGAAGATGATTATTTTTCTTCTTTCAGTAGATAGGTTCTACCTAAAAAGGCAAAAGGAAAGAAAGCAAAAGAAAGCCAAGATGATCTAACTGCATTGCAAGAAGTCCTACATTCTCAGAAATGTAGCGCTATCGTTTTCCTTTTTTGCTCAGTCATAGTTCAGTACAAATATTCAGCAAGCATTGGCTTTTGGAGTCCTCTCCTGGGTCTTTTGTTTTATGCAGGAAGAATATGTAGAATTGTGGAGCAGGTTTTCTGGGTCACGACTTCTGCCTACCTGCAATCAGTCAGAACTCATCATATGATGCTACCTTATTACTTACGAATTTACTGCTAGTGCATATAACTTAGTTGTATGCTCAGGAGTATCGTGTGAGAGTGTGTGTGTGTGTGTGTGTGTGTGTGTGTGTGTGTGTGTGTGTGCATGCAGGCAGGAGAAAGGAACAAAGGTAAGAATATATCTATATGTACTTTCTTTTAAAGCACTTGTTAAGCATGAGTTTTGGCACTACCAGGGTAATACTACAGTGCATTAGTGCTTCAAGCATAATACCTTTTTTAATCTTTTCAAAAATACACTTTGAGAACAAATGTTGAATTTTTAGTATGGACTCCTACTATAATTTCACTTGAAAATCAAACTTGCTGCAAATTCCACTAGAAACTCTTAGGGCTGAGCAATGAAAGAGTGTAATTTTTAGTAAGTGCCAACAATTTCCATGTGAATGGGGCCTTTATTAAACATATTTTAACACTCCTGTGGATTAATAATGTGTTAGCACAAAAAGACATGTTGAGCTCAGTGCAATTATCCTTCCATCCCAATTATACTGTGGCATTAAATCTTGTGACATTTAATAAGAAAGGCCATTTCACCCATGGCTACCTCTGGTGCAGACAATTTATGCAACAGTGTTCCCATAGACAAAATTATGAAAAGAAGGCATTCCAATATGCTGATATGTCTAACTGCCCATGTAAATTAAATAAGGTGTAGCAAAATATATGAATTGGTAATATTATGATTACTTGGTACCTGAGACAAAAGAAAGATGAATTAACAACTTTGGCTTTTAATCCATTACAAAATTAAACAAACATAAGTGGACAACTAATAAGATAGAGAGTTGCTTAGTAAATAGGAAATCAGGAAGCTATTTCTGTCCCATTGGAGGCATTTTAGTTTTTGTCATAATACATATTCATCTGACATATTTGGCCTATAGCATAAGTTAGTATTTGTTGAGATTTAAATTAATTTGATGTTAGAGTTATAAAATGCCTTATCTTTGAGAGTTTAAAACTCTTGTATTTAAGATTGAATTCTTAATCTTTTAAATTTAGGTGTTTTGATACCTCAAATGTCTAAATGTGTGTATGTGTGTGTGTGTCTGTACTTTATCTATCAATGGTTATATAACATATTTCTTTCAAACAGTTGGTATGTTTAACACTGATTCTGAATTTACTAGGATTTTCCTGTTAAGCTATTTGTTTGGCATAGAAAGTTCTGATCCAATATTTGTTAAGGTATATATTGACTTTTATTTCTGACCTTCACACTGTTGACATAATGGAAAAACCATCAAATGCAACAGAAAACAAATCAGCAAATCATACATTTGGAGGGTTACATAAAATCTTGAGTGACCAAGAGGAATTTTCCGATTGTTTTTGGTTTTAAATACAGAAACATAAAGTGTTTAAGAGAAGCTGCCAGATTTCTTACCAAAAAGCCATATTTTTTGGTAAGCTGAGAGGTTTGTATTACACCTCTATGGCCTCTAGACTGATGTGGTCTCATCTGCTCGTGAAAGTCTCTCACTGACTCAGTGATGGGATCAGCTTGTAAGTCCCCTGGAATGTTTTATCATTAGAGAAACAAATATTACACTTATTGATGTATCTGTTTCTCATTTCCATTATAAATGTTGCTTCTTGAAAATGAGACCCATGACTTACTTATATTTATAACCTCTTGGCTACTTTCTAATTAATTGTTGTTGATGTAGTCAGAACCACACCAACTGTCATGATCATATAAATATTTTTGGATATTTAAGCTGTTTAGGAACATGGACCAATAATAATGTATTTGTTTTATGTTTTCATGACTTAGATTTAAAGGTAAACCTTAAAGAAGGAAAGCTTTAGCTACCAACTGGGGACCGTCTTTACCAATGTGACCACTTTTACTATTCCAACCAGTAATGTTGAAGAAATTGTGTCAGTTTGGGTCCTTTTGGCTATAAATAATAGAAAAGCCAACTTGAGCTGATTTAGGCAATAAGGAAGCAGAGCATAAGGTAGGGTGGGACCAGTGGCTCAATAGTGTCCTCAAGGTTCTAAGATTTTTCTCTCTTCCGCTCTACCACCCAGAGCATCATCCTTGTCCTGAGGCTGGTTCCCCTGTGATTGAGGATAACTTCCAGTAGCTGTTACATGCTGCATTGTTCAAGTCAAGTAGGAGGTAGAGAGCTTAGTTTTAGCTGATCTCTGCTAAGAGCTAGAAAGAACTTTCTTACAGGTCACCAACAACTATCTCCTGTATCTCATTGTCCATTATTGTGTTACACACTGTTCTTGAGAGGATCACTGGCAAAGAGGATGGAATGCCCAAAGGCACATCAAAAAAAAGGTCAATTCCCCAACTGAATTTTTGCTTCCACATGGAAATGAATGGGAATGATTGTTGCATTACCAACCACCATGTTTACCACAATGGTGTAAGTGCAAGGAAACCAAGCAGGAAGAGATAAATAGATGTGGAGTGAAGGTATTGTGGGGCTAATGGGACCACCCTTTCACTAGAGAGAAATAGAAAAAATACAAACCAAGCAAAAGAGTGAAGGTAAAAGAAGAGAGGAAAGAACAAATCAAAGACAGATAAGAATATTTCATCAAAAAATATAGTGCTAAACTTTTACAATAAAATTATTTTTTGAGAGGAAAATGAGGTGATAGTTAAGGAAGACAAAAGAAAAATGAGACAGTGCTGTTTTTTAGCAAACGTTAACTCATGATTTAGGATGAAGGTTAGATGTAAGAAAGACTAACCTTTTGCTCCTGCTTGAATGGATGTATTTTGTCTGTATGTAGAGATTTAACCACATAAACGTTGACATATTAATTAGATGGTTTGTTTCAAGCAGGCAGAGCACAGCTAATGAGAAATTTAACCATACTTAAAATCAATGGCCTTCTCTTCATAATAGGTTGTAATAAGCCTTCTCTTACGCATGTTGGAAAACATGTTCCTTGTAGAAAACCTATCTCCATATCCCTTTCTGGATTTCTGTTTCTAGGGGAGATTTTACCATTTCACAATCAAAATCGTGTGCAGTTAATAGTTTCAAAATGTACACTATTGGTATCCAAACATGTCAATACAGAACCCTAGAAGACTGACAAATTCCCCTGCTTAAAGGTGGAACTATCACAAAGGCAGGCCGTAAATATTGAAAACCATAATATTTACTCTAATGGCATTTCAAGCAGGAAATAAGAACCACAACTGGTAGTGGTAGTTATTCTGCCTCCTTAACAAGTTTAATCCTGGACCAACCCAGATTTCAAATCTAGAGTGAGGAACAGGTATCTGTGTTTGGAACAAGTGTGGGTATCTAGTAATGGGACCAAAAAGGCAACCACATAGAATCTAACAACCAAACCTGTGTCATAAGGCAAGCAAACTATAAGGTATCATGAACCAACCTTAGAGGAGAAGTTGTTTGGGGAATAATTCAGGAAATTCTCTTTCTGGTTTACTTGTACAAAAAAAAAGGAGAGAAAAGGCAAACAACAAGAAGACCTGGACACAAAGAGGGGAACAGCAGACACAAGGGCCTACTTAAGGATGAAGGGTGGCTGGAGGGAGAGGATGAAAAACTACCTATTATTACTTGGGTGACAAATAATCTCTACACCACACCCCCATGACACACAGTTTACCTACATAACAAACCTGCATATGTACCCCTGAACCTAAAATTAAAGTTAAAAAAAAGAAAATCCTACTATTGAGAACGAGTTATCTGATTAACTTTTATTAATTTATTTATTTTAATTGAGAAGTTGCTTCACCAATCATATTGCCTATGTAGAATAATTCTAGGCATATGTACACTTTCCCAAAATATGTTCGTTTTTAAATAACTGAACTTTTTACAATATAATATTTTATACTTGTTAAAATATAGCAAACTGCCCTTTCTGGAGGTTACCTGGAGCCCTTCGTCATTTTCTTTCATTTTCTCAAAATTCTCCCTCTGGCCAAATCTAGACTCTATGTTGGAGTTTCAATTATGAAAGTGTTGAAAAGGCACAAAAAGTCCTTTTTTATTAAACGCAAAAACCAGCTATCACCTGGCAAGATAGCTGGTTTCTATAGAAATATACGTATAAAGATTAATTATGGTGTAAATAGACATTGCCAGCGAGTTGTAGTTAAGAAATGATGTCCTTGCATTGCCCAGTAAAAGGGGTGTATTTGTGAGTATTTCTGTGTACCAAGCAATTTCTAAGGAAGAGCAGCGCCCTGGGGTCACATAGTTACATCTCAGCCAATATCCGCCCTTAGTTCTCTCCTATTCCGTCGATACAATGGTAATATACGATGCACCTGGAGCACATTACTTTTGGCCTTAAGGATGACTTTGCCTTATGAAAAAAAAAATTGTCCTTGTCAAGTTTAAGCAGAAATATTTCAGACATCCAGACTCAAAAATCATTTACAATCCAAGAAATAAAATCCATCATATTTATTCTCCGATGGAAAAGAATATCTAACAGATTGTTTAATTTGAAAAAGAGAACAAGTGGCCTGTTGATGAATTGCTTTAGTTCCTAACATTACTGACAGACAGCTGATGAAAATGTCTTCATATATAATCATTAACAGTAGGACTTTTTCAGAGGCTTGGCGATAGCCTGTGGATAAACAAAGGAATTAACTTACTACATTCTAAAGCAGTATGCCAATCCATTTTTCATTGTTAAAGGGCAGTTAAGAAAATTACCAATTTATTTGAATGATCTAGTTTGTAGCTTTTAACACTAGATGGTTAATTCATGAATAGTGGACCTAAAAAAGTCAATATTTCTCCCCTGTGGTAATATGTTTGCAGTAAATGAGACATTAACCTTTTTAAATCTTTTGCCTAAAACCAGGAGTCAAATGGTTTTAGCAGATATTATTAGGCCTTTATTATTGTTATTATTATTTTGTAGCATGCTTCCTACTACAACTTGGTCACTACACTTTTGCATTGTGTATCAGCATAGAATTCCATAATACAGCTACCCAGCTGGTAATCCTGTGTGTTGTAATTCCCTTTAAAACATTGAGTACACTGAGCTCTACACTTGCTTTGCATAGGATAGGTGATCGAGGTTTCTTTGTGTCTTGAACTCTGATATTCAAAATTCCAACATTTTTTATTTGCTTTTTAAAAATATGAAATTTTTGCTGTTTTCCAAATATTCTATAATTACTTGTGTGTGAGCTTTACAATGGAATTGTAAAGAATATCCTTTTTGCCTTGAATAATAACATGTTAGTACTGATAATAATGTCAGAATCTAAACATGGATCATGGGAGAAATTGTGAAGATTTACTAGCTTGAGCAATTCTAAACCTTCCTGCATTTTCTACAACAGCTTCTATTTTGGTTCATCTTATTGAGAAAGCAAGATTGAAATAATTGTTTGTCCTGATGAAGAGTTTGTCAAAATTGATTGCTATTGCTAAGTTGTGTTATTAGAAGTCCATATTGTGCGTCAAAAATAAATGTAGTATTTTGTTCAATGTATCCTATACAATTGAGCATCTAGCGTTTTCCCCAAAAGAGAAGCAATGGGGGACAGGTAGAGAGAGACAGAAAAGAATCAGAGCCTTATGTTCCTGAGAAAGAAGAAAAAGGGAGCTACAGTTAGAACACTCTACGAAGTCTTAGAAATGTTCACATGCTCAGTGTTGCAGTTCAGCCTCTAAGATTTTTATCCTACGTAAATAATTGAAAAAAGTTTTAATGTTAATGAAGTTGTTTATCACAGAATTTTTTAATAATATAAGAAATGTATATACTACAGAAATGCCTAATAATAGATAAATGATCAAATAAAATATGGTACATTCATATAGTATAATAGGAGGCTAGGCCATGAAATTGTAGTTGAACATTTTATGACATTGAAAGCTATTCATGGTGTGTATTGTTAAGTAAACAATCAGGATAAAAATATAATTATATTCTTCAAATATTTTATGTAATATAGTAGAAAGAGGAAACAAAACATACGAAAACCTAATACCGGGTATCGACTCCTCATTGTCTCCTATTTATAACATGAGTTTTTGTTTTTCTTTAGTCTTGTTTATATTTCCAATTTTTAAATTAATGGATGTGTGTTACTTCCATAAGAAAAAAATGCTTAAAAAATATACTTAAGCACTTTTCCTCTGAGGATGTTGGGAAGAAAGCCCAGATTTCCGTGCTTTATCTCTTAGAAGCCAGAGTAAAAATAGGTTAAGATAGCACAAAACTTCTCTATACTTTCTCTATATTTTATTTTCTGAAATATTTATTGTATATAATAGAACTTCCAAAATATGTGGTTTATCCCAAGAATATAAACATATTTAAATATGAAGAATGTTTTAAATTATTTAAAAAGTCAAGCACCCACTTCCAATACATGTTTCAGTCAACTAAGACTGAAGGTTTTTTTCCCTTGACATTATAATCTACCAGAAATCAAGAAACAAGAAAATATTAATGCCATGTTTATTAAAAGCTATGATGAGACCAAGCTTCCATGAACACTACTCTCATTCAATATTTTTCTAGATGTTCTAGCAAATGTAATAAAACAATAACACTAAATAAATGTATGCATATTGGGAAAAAAGAGAAAAATTAACAAAATTACTATAATTTGTACATAATATGTATGACTGCTAAGGAAAACCTAAGTAAATCAGCAAATAAATGCCTTATTTTAAAAATTTAGTAAATAGACTATGCTTGATTACACAAAAATTCAGTGTCCCACACCACAGTATATGTCATTCACAATCAATAGCAAAGAAAATGAAAAAAAAAAAAAAAAAAAGCCATTCCATTTAAAATAACTTCACATATGAAAAACCTCGGAATATACTTAAAAGAGACAACACATCTGTGAAAGAAATCTACAAAATTATGAGGACAGACATTAAAAAACAAAACTGAATGGAAAGTCTAATTGAGAGTTTTCAATTATCTCTGAATCCATTTGTAAGGAAATCTCTATGAACATCTTAGTGGAATTGTGAGGAAATGTAAAATTCTTAGAAAAAATGATTCTTAAATTCATCCAACCAACAACAGCTAAAAACAGCCATTTTGAATATAAGATGAATGCAAGTAGGCTTGTTAAAATGTATTCTAGAGTTCTTATATTTCAAACAGTATGGAACAAATGTATATTTCAGAAATTTGTATGTCAGTGGGACATAGTGCAACATCCAGAAGCTGACTAAAATTTAAATGCAAATTGGATTTATAATTATAATGCAAATGCAAAATGTGATAAACATTTCAAATACATTACAAAAGGATAAAATATTCGGTAAATCAAATAGAGACAATTGTCCGAAAATAGATAAATAGATGGATGGATAGGTAGATGGTAGATAGATAGATAGATAGATAGATAGATAGATAGATAGATAGATAGATTTACCCATAGGTTACTCTTAAATAAAAGAAGTTTCAGATTGATTTGAATGTTAAAAATAAGAACATATAAATCTTAAAATAAAACATAGAAGTTTAAAAATAAATAATGTTTTGAAAATGGACTGCCTAAGCATATTACCAAAGCAAAAAGTAACAAATGAAAATAACCTTGGATTAACCACATGAAAATGTAAAACTTTGAGCTACATGACACTTTTTAAAAATTTAAAAAACAATGTATGAATGGATGAAGAAATTGTAGTGTATATGCACAATAGAATATTATTCATCCTTTAAAAAGAAAGGAAATCTTGTCATTTGCCACAACATGGATGAGCCTGGAAGATGTTACATTAAGTAAAACAAGCTAGACTTAGAAAGACAAATACTGTATGATCTCGCTTATATGTAGAACCTGAAAAAATCGTATTCATAGAAACAAAGGGTAGAATGATGGTTACCAAGGGATTGGGGCCTGGTGGAGGGTGAGGAGAGTAGGAATTGGGGAGATATTAGTATATTGGCCAAAGGATACAAAATTTAAGTTAGAAGAAATAAGTTTAGAAGGTCTATTGTGCATGGTGATGACAGTTAATAATAATGTATTGTATGCTTAAAAATCACTAGAAAAGTAGATTTTAAATGGTCTCACTACTAAAAATAAGTATACGAAGTAATGAATTTGTCAATTCTATTTTGCCATTCCACAATGTATACATATATCGAAACATGTTGCATACCATAAATATATACAATTTTTGTCAATGAAACAATAAAAATAAAAATGTGAAAAGCAAACAATAAATGTTAAGATTTAGGACACAATACTAATATCTCTAATAAGAGTAATAATAATAATAAGCAGGTCTTATGTAGTGTTTAGCACGTGTCATGCAGTATTCTAAGTGCTTTAATGTGGTAACTCACTTAATCCTCCCATGAGCTCCATGTGGTCGGTACTTTATTATCCTCATTCTACAAGCAATGAAACTGAGGTGTGGAAAGGTTTTTAGTTGCCCAAAGTTAGACAGTTCTAAGTGGTGAAGCCAGAATTTGAACCCAGCACACAGGTAGATTGGCTGTTGAGACTGTGCTATGCGCATTCTGACATATGCCACTCAACATTTATGAGTTATTCATGGTCAGGAAGCTCAAGATAAGCATTCAGTAGAATAACAGAACAAAACAAAAAGCACTTTACAAAGAAAGAAGGAGGGAATACTTTAGTTTATAAATCCTTAGAAAATGTTAAACAGTAATGGTTATCAAATACTGAAAAATAAAAGGAGATTGAATATCTAATATTTCAGAGCAGCAATGATTCAAATGTTTAATAAATTTCCTGAAGAGTGTGGTAATAGGAACTCTTATGTTGATAGATAAGTACATCTCTAGAGGGCAATTTTGCAAACTGTATAAAAATAATTTAAATCACCCATACTTTGACCCAGTAATTACTGCCCTGGGGAAACTATTAAGCAAGGGTATGTGTGTGTGTGTGTGTGTGTGTGTGTGTGTGTGTGTGTGTGTGTGTGTGAGCACGCGCACGCGTGCACACAAGAGCGTGCACATCTGTGTCTCTGTAGGAAGAATATATAATAAAATGTATGCCAGGTGCAGTGGCTCACACCTGTAATCCCAGCACTTTTGGAGGCCGAGGTGGATGGATCTCTTGAGGTCAGGAGTTTGAAACCAGCCTGGCCAGCATGGTGAAACCCCATCTCTATTAAAAACACAAAAACTAGCTCAGTATGGTGGTGCATGTCTGTAATCCCAGCTACTCAGGAGGCTGAGAATCGCTTGAACCCAGGAGACAGAGGTTACAGTGAGCCGAGATCACGCCATTACACTACAGTCTGGGTGACAGAGCAAGACCCTGTCTCAAAAAAATAAATAAAAAAATAACAAGAATATATACTGAAATGTTAATGGTAATTCTGGTTGACAGGAATCTTTATTTTTCCCTGTAAACTTTCTTGTATCTTCTGGGGTATTTGAAATTAGAGTGTAATTCTTATAAAATCAGAAAAAAAATACAGCTACATTTTTCTTGATAGTACTTTGAATTGATTCAAATCTCCTCTATCTGAAAAGATTATGTATTACTTAAAGCTTTGAAGCAGACAATCATGTCAGTTAGGAATACTTTTGGCTGAAAGAAATATAATAACCAAACAATGGTCTATTATAAAATAAAAGTATTTGATTACATCAAGTAACTTGACTTTTGGAAGTAGGCAGTTTCAAGCTTGATCTAGTGGCTATATGCTAGCATTAAGCACCCAGGAATTTTTTGTTTTCCTGTGTCCCACCCTCCGTATGTTGGCTTTTCTCTTTTAAACTTAAAGCGTCATGGTCATAAGATAGCTGCCTAAGCTGTAACGATCATATTCATCATCCACATTAAAAGCAGAAAAAATAATGGAAGGGTTAAGGAGAAATGCTTTCTTCTTGTGAGTTTCCATCTTTTTACCTGAAAAGAACATGTTTCATAATTGTTTCATCTCAGCAAACTTTGGCTTATTATAGGCAAAACTCACATATTCACTCTTAAACCTATCAATGGCAAAGAGACCTAATTTGCTTAGAACAATTATGAGTCACCTCCTGGAGCTGGGAGAGGATTCACCTTCATTGTGATTAAGGAATAGCCCATTATTCCACTCCCACCTGTACAGAATTAGGGTTCTATTAGAAGTGAAAAGGGGTGTTAGGTAGGCCACAAGCAGTATCTGCCATAGAAACTGAATTTTCTTGTTAATATAGTAAAACAAAACAAAAAACCTTTGTAAAACTTTTATTGGAGAAATAGGCTAGCCCACATTTCTAGTTAACTACATTCTTTTATCAGTTCTAATTTGGGAGGTACAGGATCATAGAAATTTAGAACCATAAGGAAAGTTTTAAATCCTTAAAAATCACCCAGCCTAATTCACTTAATTAATTAATGAGGAAAGTGGGGGGCATCAAGGTTCTAATCTACTCCACACCACTTGGCTATAATTAAAGAGCTGGGCCCAACTTCCTGATTTCCTCTTCAATGCAGTGCCTCCCATGGTTTTGCCTCTAGCATATTTGAATCTAGATAATTAAAAGGAATGTTATAATGGGCTTCTCTTCATTTATTGTTTTGTCAGATCTTTTGCTGTTGGATTAAAAGTTTTTATTTACCACTTCCTGGCTTTCTCTTACTTTAGTTCTTGTGTAAATCTGAGTGGAAACCTTCATATTTTACCATGGCAGAAAACAAACCAACAAAAACAAACAGAAGCAAAGGTAGAAAATGCTTTAGATTTTCCTTCTTGTTACCTGTCTCTCTATGAAAATCTCTTCCTTGAACCTTTATTTCACTTCCTTACTTGAGATATTAACTCAGTTTTGGATTCTTAACGGCTAATGCTTCAATAAGTTCTTCTAATACAAAATTTCTGAGAAACATATTGGACCGGAGAATATTTGTTAAGCTTTTTATTAAATTCAGATTTACAGGAAGATTGCAAAGACAGGACAAAGAATTCCCATGTACATTTCATCCATAGTACTCAACTACTGACATTTTAGCATGTTTGCTATATTAGATACATGTATATATAAATTTTTCTGAACCTTCTGAGAGTACAGATATGACATGCCTTTATTCCAGGATACCTCTACATGTATTTCCAAAAACAGAGACATTTTCTTATATAACCACAAAACCATAGTCAAAATAAAAAAGGTAACAGTGCAACATTACTACTATCTAATCTACAAATCTTAGTCAAATTTCATTAATTATACGACTAATGTTCTTCATACCAAAAAAATGTTCTAGTCTAGGTCAATTCAGTATCATATATTACATTTGGTTTCATGTCTTTTTAACCTCCTGTACCCACAGCAATTTCTTAGACTTTTGTTATTTTTGAAGAATACAGTTCATTTATTTTGTATTAATAGAATGTCTCTCAGAGTTAGTCTGTTACTTATGATTAGATTCAAGTTAATATTTTGATGGATATTTCAGAGAAATGGAGTTGTATCCTTCTCAGTACATCAAGAAGAAAATTATATCTTTTTCCTTTCCTGATGATGTTAACATTGATCATTTGATTAAGATTTTTTGCTAGCTTCATGCACTCTAATGTTACCTTTTTTTCCTTTCTAATTAGTAAAGATGTTCTGGGAAAATACTTTGAGACTTTGTAAATGTAATGTTTCTCACCTACCCTACGTACTACTTTTGCCTGAAACAATTATTACTATGGTAGTTGTCAAATGATTTTCTAATTCCATTATTCCCAATACATTTATTAGTTGGCATTCTTCTGTTAAAAAACATCTTTCTCTTCTCTCTCATTTATTTTATCAGTATGCATTTCTAGATTTTTTTTTATTCTGTAGGTTATACTATTGATGACTCTCACAAGTACAACTCCAACTCAGAAATATTTTTGGCTCCCCGGTCCTCTCCGCATTGAATACCCTCTTAGCACTTTTACTTTACTCTCTAGCACATATCATAATTTGCAGTTATATATGTGTGTATAATCATTGATAGTCTGTTATAGTCTGTATATATAAATTTATATAATCATTTGTTGCCTATCCCCCAACATACTAGAATTAAACTGCATGAGAACAGGGACTAGGTCTATTTCATTCATTTGACATCCAGTGGAGTGCCTGACCATAATAGCTACTATTTTTTTTTTTTTTTTTTTTTTTTTTTTTTTTTTTTTTTTTGAGACGGAGTCTCGCTCTGTTGCCCGCGCTGGAGTGCAGTGACCGGATCTCAGCTCACTGCAAGCTTCGCCCCCCGGGTTCACGCCATTCTCCCCCGCCAGCCTCCGCAGTAGCTGGGACTACAGGCGCCCGCCACCTCGCCCAGCTAGTATTTTTGTATTTTTTAGTAGAGACGGGGTTTCACCGTGTTAGCCAGGATGGTCTCGATCTCCTGACCTCGTGATCGCCCATCTCGGCCTCCCAAAGTGCTGGGATTACAGGCTTGAGCCACCGCGCCCGGCCAATAGCTACTTTTTGAGAGAACACTTCTGTATCTGAATATATTTTTAAAGACTTAAACATATATATATATATAGAGAGAGAGAGAGAACATTGTGCAGAAAGAAAATAAAGCATGAAGGCTAAGAAATCAAATTAAGAAATAATATTAACTGGTTTCATGATTTTGATAAACTGGCATCTTTCAGATATTTTATGACAATTCTGTCACACATGTTTATATGCAAAGGTCCCAATACAGATGGTTTAAGTCTCACATAAGTAAGTTTTGTCCAGCTTCCAGTTGTCAAGTGTGAGATTTCTGTGTAGTGAAAACTAATTAAATTTTAAAAGCACTATTAATTCA
Source organism: Macaca nemestrina (assembly GCF_043159975.1). NCBI lineage: Eukaryota > Metazoa > Chordata > Mammalia > Primates > Cercopithecidae > Macaca > Macaca nemestrina. The sequence goes on from NC_092135.1 coordinate 65,537,795, forward strand.
TTTAGTCAGTCAGCTAATATTTATTAAGGCACTGCAGTGGCCAGATATGATGTTAGGAATAGGTATGCACTGGTAATCAAAAAGGAACTATTTTCACAGAACTTACAGTTTAGTAAGGATGATAAACATTAAACAAACAAATACCTAACTATTAATCACATTAAACTATTTAAAAAGCTCAAAGAGGATCTTATGAAGGATATTAACAGGAGGGATCAACTTTAAAGTGAATCGTTAGGAAAATCATGTCTGCAAAGAGTATAATATGTTAGCTGAGATCTGATGGACAAGGAGGAACCAACGATGTGAGGAGTGTGTGTGCAGTATTTGTTACATGTGTGTAGAAGAGAAAGAGGAGAAGGGCATTGCAGTGTGTAAGTAAAAATGTAAAAAAGTATCTGAGAGACTGCAGGCAGGGAAAACTTGGGATGTCCATAGAATTGCTAAATAGCTCATGGCTAACCCATAAACACAATGAGAAGGTAACTAGAATTGATAAATAGCCCATGTGGCTAACCCATAGTATACAAGAGAAAGTAACTAGAGAACAGGCAGAGGGAGGGGGCTGGAGTCAAGTTATACAGATCTTCGTAGGCTGTCTTAAGAATTTGGGATTGTATTTTTTTCTTAGCAAAATACAAAATCATTAGTGATTTTAAGCAGAGGCATCATAGGATTGAAAGTACAGTCAATTCTCAGTATTTGCAAATTGTATATTTGTAATTTTAAATTTGCAAATTTTATATTTGCAAATTCACCTACTTACTAAGATTTATTTGTAACCCCAAAATATGCCCACAACTTGTGGCACTTTCATAGTCACAGAGCAGTGAAAAATTTGAGCCACCCAATCAATGCACACATTCCCAGCAGAGACCTAACAAGGTGATGCCCTGTCTTCCTGCTTCAGCTCTCATACTGTAAACAAATGTCCTTTTTATGGACCATTTAGTGCCATGTTTTCAAAACTTTTAGTTAGATGTGGGCTTAATTCATTTATTCTTTTGACATATATTTAATAGGCTTTCAATGGCTGTTAAATCATTATCTGTCAGAAAATGTCTTATTCACCAACTTGTAATATTAATACTGATCAGCCTATAAATGCAAATTTATTAACCTTATCATCATCCAGAGAGCCTCAAAAAGATATTCCCCTCCCACCACCATCAAGCTGAAGGGTACTTTCTTTCATTTTCACAGTAGAGAGTTTAGTGTATTAAAATACTTAATGCTAGCTGCAATTGGGATATTTATGAAGTTCCCATCTTTTATATTTTTCAGTTCTTTTTTTTTTTTTTTTTTTTTTTTTTTTTTTTGACGCAGGGTCTCATGTTGTCACTCAGGCTGGAGTGCAGTGGTATAATTATGGCTCACTGCAGCTTTGACCTCTTGGGCTCAAGCAATGCTCCCACCTCAGCCTCTTGAGGAGCTAGAACTACAGGCACTCACCACCACATCTGGCTTATATATTTATTTGTAGAGACAGGGTCTCCATATGTTGCCCAGGCTGGTCTCGGACTCCTGAATTCTAGTGATCCTTCCACCTCAGACTCCCAAAGTGCTGGAATTACAGACGTGAGCCACCTTGCCTGGCCAATGAGTTATTTTCAATCAATTTAATTAAAATGTTATTACTTTATCAGAGGGATTTTTTAAGAAGAAATTAGTCATTGATGAACCTTTCTGCCACTAATTATAAGACTTCTTTTCACTTCAAAGGAACTCCAAGAGCTTTCTGTTATAAAGATTAAGCAATTGAGGCAAAACATATTACTTTAGCCAAGAACTTTCTTTAGAAGTTGATATGGTTCGGCTGTGTCCCCACTCAAATCTCATCTTGAATTGTAGTTCCCATAATCCCCACATGTTCATGGGAGGGACCCAGTAGGAAGTAATTGAATCATAGGGGTGGTTACCCCCATGCTGCTGTTCTCATGATAGTCAGTGAGTTCTCACAAGATCTGATGGTTTTATAAGGTACTCTTCTCCCTTTGCTTGGCACTTCTAACTGCTGCTGCCTTGTGAAGAAGGATGTGTTTGCTTCCCCTTCCACCATGATTGTATGTTTCCTGAAGCCTTCCCAGCCATGCAGAACTGAGAGTCAATTAAACCGCTTTCCTTTATAAATGACCCGGTCTTGGGTCTGTCTTTATTAGCAGCATGAGAACAGACTAATACAGAAGTATATACATCAGCAGAGACATACATAAACATATTCTATCATACACATTCATTACCTGCTCAAATTGTTACCCTTTTCTTCTTAGCAGTAGTTCAGTATTGTTCACATAATCTCCTCCACATGTCCATGTTCTTGGGAAAGACAATTGTATCAACAGCCCCGGAAGTTTGGAAATTGAACCACTTTAGCCAGTGATGATCATTTCATCCCCTCTGCTAGGGATTGACTTGGGGAAAGCCATGTGATCCAACTCTGGCCAGAGAACCTTGAGTCTGTTGTGATAACTTCTGAGAAAGATTTTCCAGATGAAAAGAGACATGTGGAAAAAAATACATCTCTGAATGTGGAGTTCAGTGAGCCAGCGGTGCCAGGAGATGTCTAAGCCATCTTGCAGCTATAGCAGTTTAAGCATGAGGATAAAAGGCCATGCCCTGAGGAAATATATTAAAAATCGAAGTATATGTTGCCACCTTCTAATGCCCGAATTAACCAACCTACAGAGGAAATTGTATCTGCAGCTTATTGTTTTTAGCATTTAAGATATTTTGGGTTGAGTCTTCTGTAACTTGGAATCATAAGCATCTTAATATGAACCACCATTAAGAAGTTTATTATTTCATACTTCATCATTTGTAAGATACACATATTTGTACATTTTAATATCTCTAAAAAGGAAATGCATCTTACAATTGATGGCACCTCAGCTTCGATGAACTAAAAAATTATTTCTATGATAATATTTTAATATTCAACATTAAAATATGCAAAAGCATTATGTTAAGCAAAGGTATCCTGATGACATTCTAAGGTATCTAGTCATTGGTAAAACCTAGGGCAGTCAGTATTAATCTGACACAAAATGAGATAATGCATCACCCATTTTATTAGTTACCAAAATGACTATAGAGTGTGAATTGTAATCATGGACTCAAGATGAAAAAGTCAAGATTATAAAATCTTTTGATTCTCCTCAAACATATTGTTATATATAGTTAACATTCTTTCCACTAGGAAAAAAAAAAAAGGTATTTGCTTTGAAAACACAGTCATATCAAAACCACAATGAGATACCATCTCATGCCAGTAAGAATGGCGATCATTAAAAAGTCAGGAAACAACAGATGCTGGAGAGGATGTGGAGAAATAGGAACACTTTTACACTGTTGGCAGGAGTTGTAAATTAGTTCAACCATTGTGGAAGAGTGTAGCTATTCCTCAAGGATATAGAACCAGAAATACCATTTGATCCAGCAGTCCCATTACTGGGTATATACCCAAAGGATTATAAATAATTCTACTATAAAGACACATGCACACATATGTTTATTTGAGGCACACACTTAGAACCAACCCAAATGCCCATCAATGATAGACTGGATAAAGAAAATGTGGCACATATATACCATAGAATACTATGCAGTCATAAAAATGGATGAGTTTATGTCCTTTGCAGGGACATGGATGAAGCTGGAAACCATCATTCTTAGCAAACACAAAAACAGAAAACCAAACACCGCATGTTCTCACCCATAAGTGGGAGTTGAACAGTGAGAACACATGGACACAGGGAGGGAAACATGACACACCAGGGCTTGGTGGGGGGCAAGGGGAGGGGTAGCATTAGGAGAAATACCTAATGTAGATGACCGGTTGATGGGTGCAGCAAACCACCATGGCACGTGTATACCTATGTAACAAACCTGCACATTCTGCGCATGTATCCCAGAACTTAAAGTATAATAATTAACAAAGAAAAATACGTAGTCATTTCTGACTAATTGAACATAAATTCAATTGAATGCCAACTGTGAATATTGTGTAGCAAGATGTTTTCACTGGACTTAAGGGATGTATTTAATATATGAACTCAACATTTTAGGCAGGATAAAAATGCAGACAAGTAACTATAACACATGGCAGTGTTTTAGTCATGGTATTAACTGCTACCAGAACACCAGTGAAGTAAAAATGGATACTTTTCTGGGGTATTGGAAAGTCTTAAAGGAGAGAAATCATCTGATCTGATCTCAGTTTTGAAGGGTGCATATAATTTAGACAAGTCAAGATCCAATGGGCTAAGAATATTCCGAACAAAATAATAGAATCTGCAATGGCCAGAGTGTTTTCCAGAAACAGGCCTTAAACTAAGATGTTAAAAATGTTAAAATAATGGGAAATAGAGTTGACAGGTAAGCAAGTTCAGATGCATTTTCACCACCAAGTTCTTTCTCTCAGATTTTCTGGAAAGACATGTTGATGAAATTCTAATCTTTGACCCCTGAAGATTGAAATCCCTCATAAGCAAGAACTGACCTTCAGCTTTCTTTAATAGGCATCCTTACAGTTTTCCAAAGTAACTTAGGACAGCGTGGTGAAGAACAGGAAAGGAAATTTTAACTAAACACTCATAGGAACTTCAGTTAAAATGAAACTCATAGGAACTTCAGTAAAGTGAAACAGTTCACATATTTTATATACCAGCACTGTGCTAAGCGTTTTACATATGTGCTAAGCGTTTTACATATTTTAGCTAACGTTCAAAGCAACTTTGTAACATAGACATGAACGTTTTATTTGTGACAAAGCTGAGTTTAAGTACCTTGCCCAAGGTCAAACAACTAGTTAACTAGAGCTAGAATTTTACTACAGTCTAACTCCCAAATTTAAATTTATATCCACTATATTTTATGACTACCAATCACTTTTCAAGTACAGATTTAAATAGGTGGGATTCGCTCTTTGGTTTGCCATGCTGAAAGGGGGGATTTGGAGGCATTATTTTCTTGTAGTTTATTTGTTCTTTTTGCAAAGTTCTTTCTGCTTTAGAATGTTATTTGCAACAAACCATATGAAGAATGTTCATGAAGAGCATCCAGTATTTATAACTAGGAAATAACCTATAATTACCTACTTTATGTAAAAAATTACTGAATAGCTGTATTAAGATTGGTCAATCCTAACTGATCAACTGGCTAGTGATTTTCTATCAGCCTAAAGTATTTACCATTCCCTTGGGCCAAATTTCATTCCATAGAGAATAGAGGGCTAGGCCTAATTGGAGAATAAATCTCAGGCATGCATCATGAGAAATATAGATTTTTTTTATTTTCTACAAATAACTTGTCATGGAGGTGCCTTGAACTTCAGGGGAAAAAATTGGAGTTCTACAGACTAAAGTGCAGGTAAATTGGAAAAGTATAAACCCTTCCCTCTTTTTCTTTCAAACAATTTAAAATCCAAGTCATGTGCTTTTTGATTTTTTAAAAAATATAGACCAGTCTGCAACTCCAAATGCCACAAAATGCCATAGAAATAAAAATGGATGGCTAACCTTTGAGGAAGTACTAACCTGGCAACAATCATTCTGACCTTCACCAGTTCAATACTTTTATAACAGCTTTGTCATTCCTTTATTTGGAGTGCTTTTAAATATTATGTAATGGGCTAAAAAATTTTTCTTGACCAAGCAGTATTTAATGGAGCAACACGAAACAGGTATGTGTTCCTATGATTATTTGATTAGTGTAAATAAAAATTTTGAAAAGGCCAACTGTCAGAAGAAGAAATTGGATATAAAACACTAAGCCAAATCAACCCACACCCTGATATTTATTTTCACATTCAGAAGGGAAAATCCACTAATACCCGATTATTTATTTTCCATGTCAAAGGAGAGCTTTAGACTCATGTTATAATTAACTGTATGGCATGATTCATTGCAAACTATAGTTTCTCTGCAATTTACTTGTAATTAATTTTCTTCTTTTTGATCTTTGGAAACTGGCATTTGTTTCCTTCCCCACCCCTTTTTAATTTATGTAATGATTGTCCATTGACTGCAGAATTATATTTGGGTGTGGCACATTAAAATGAGGCTGTAGTAATGTGTGTAGAGATACTTGTAATGTCTGCTTTCTACTTGAAGCTAATTCATATAAATTAAAAACCATCCTAGATGACAGAAGAATCAACGACTAGACTCACCTAGACTATAACCTAAGCCACAGCAATGTCTGCTGAAAACTCCAAAACAATTTCACTTTGAAGGGAACAATTTTCAGCTCAACTGAAAGTACAGCAAAGGGGTTAGGAAAAGGAAAAAGAGAAGGTGATTTGAAAAGAAACATGAAGTTGGTCATGAGCAGAATAAAAACTATTTAAGTACCATATTTATTTTTTGGTGTTAAAGTGACAGTGGACCTTAGCCATATCAAGATTTTTTAAATTTTAAATTAAATAATACATTTATAAATAATACTGAAATCTCTAATTCTAATCCAAACCTACATACATATTCTCTGCCTTCCTCCATTAAATATGTGTATCTTCTTTATCTCACAGTAAGAAGCTTTGTACTCAACGATATCAATGTATTTACTCATTTATCCCGTCCTGCAATATAGGACAATAAACCTATCAAGTAAAAATCAAGATTGCTTTATGATTCCATGTCAAGAATTTGGATGTCTGGATAATGTATTTTGAGGCTGAAAATGTTGCCAAACAGGCAGATTTCATCAGAAATAGATCTGGAGAGAACATACAGTTCTTTTTAGTTCCTGATTCATTCTCTTATCTAGAGACCCAGAAAAGAAAACAAAACAGGGAAATATATTTTTCCCTCTTAGTGGTTTTGGATTGTTTGCTATTTTTCTGTTAATATCAATTTAATAAGGAAAGTTAAAAATTGAAAAAAATGTAATATAGTTATTTATTCCTATGTCTGTTTACATGTGGCATTAAATATTCTGTAACATGCTAATAGGAAAATTTCATAACCAAATACATATAGTAAATATTCAATTAAGCATCTTTATAGTCACAGCAGAGACTCTTGGGGTTCTTAACATATTAACATGCTAATAAGGTGAGGGAGAGAGAAGAAAGGGGTGCAAAGTCTCTTGATCCTAAAACCCTTCACTTGGGTAGTTTTCTTTGAAACACAAAGCAATTATCACAGTGTATGTTTTCACATTTACACAGTGATTTCATTAATATCTGCCTAGAGGAATGCTCCAGTAAGGCAAGGGCTATGTGTATTTTTTCTCCTCATTTTATTTCCAGTGCCCAGCATAGTGCACTTTGGTCTAAATACAGTTTGGGGTCACCGGGGCTCAGGTCTCCATAATTCAAGTTTATGTAATCTATAATGTGTGTGTGTGTATGTGTGTGTATGTGTGTGTGTCAGTTTTTATTCTAATGTTTGCTTTTAAAAATATATTGTCCTGTGAATTTTAACAGACCTATACAGCTGTGTAGGCATCACCACAATCAAGATGTAGAATATTTCCATTACAGTGAAAAGTTTTCTTATGCTCCTTTATAATTAGTCCCACCTCTCCCCTTTGTCCCCTCCAGACAATCAACTGATAACTGATTTCTGTCTCTATCAGTTTGCCTTTTCTGGAATGACATATAAATTGAATCATATAATATATAACTTTTTGAGTCTGGCATCTTTCTTCTAGCATTATGCATTTGAGATTCATCCATGTTGCTGCATGTCTCTGGAGTTTCTTCCTTTTTATTGCTAGTAGTGTGCCATTGTATGAATGTACCACAATTTGTTTTTCCCTTTTCTACTTGATGACATTTGAAATGTTTCGAGATTTTTGCAATAAGGAATAAAGCTGCTATAAATATTTGTGTACAGGTTTTATGTGAACGTATATCTTTTTTTCTTTTGGATAAATACCTGGGAGTGGAACAACTGGGTCATATGAGAATTATATGCTAAATTTTTAAAATGTTAAATTACCAAACAATTTTCTGATGTGGCTGTGCCCATTTGTGTTCCTACCAGCCATATGTGAAAGTTCTAGTTGCTCTACATCCTTGCCAGCATTTGCTATTGTCAAACTTTTTAACCCATTATGAGTATTCACATGAATATATGAGACATGCTAATAGGTATGTGGTGGTACCTCATTGTGACTTGAATTTGCATTCCTCTGCTGACTGATAATTTTGAATAACGTTTGATGTGCTTATTTTCTACCTGCCTCAATTATTTAATGAAGTGTCCATTTTACTTTGTTGCCCATTTTTAAAAATTGGATTATTGTTTTATTATTATTGTGATTTGAGAGTTCTTTACATATTCTGGTGAAAAGTCCTTTGTCATATATGTGTTTTGCAAATACTTTCTCTCAGTCTGTGGCTTGTCTGTTTATTTTCTTAACAGTGTACATTGTGTTTTTGACCCCAAACGACTTTTTTAGCCTGTTGTTCCGTTGTAAATTGGAGAGAATAAACTAAAACCCTTTACATGGAAGTGACCTTTGTGTATCAGCACACATTATGATTTCACTTTAATTCCATTTAAGGTCTGTTAGAGTAAACTTTTAGGAGACAGAGTTGAGATATTTGCTTCTACAGTCATTATTCCTATTTGGAAACTTGGCTTGTAGTACCATTCAATAAAAACTCAGATTGTATATCTGACCTCCACCCAAATCATAGATGGATATGTGGCCAATCTTTTAAGATACAAACTTTGAAGATGAACCTGCTTGGCCTCCAGGTTTCACCTTGATCCACAGCCACCAGCAGGATTTCTGTAGAATGGTAAAAATAAAAGATAAGCAAGCTAGTGGATTCAGTAATTCTCATTTTTAAATCCACTGTCTGAGTATAAATAGTTGTAAGAATTCACTCAAATTAACTTGTATCTGTAATATTACTGAACTAGGTAAACATAACAAAGTAGAGGGTGGAGGCATGGGCCTGGGGGTAAATTCTCTAAACCTTATGGGACTTTGGTAGCAAGCTGTCAGGCTTCCATCTTCATTGTGTTAACTATAAGCAGTAAAGGGCTATATTTTAATAAAAATATATGTATTCAGTGGAGTGAGATGATATGTCATATCATGAATTTTATAGGTTTCAGATTTATTAGTGTGGGAAATTTTATTTGTTCTGTGGAAGTTACTTGCATAGGGCACATGGTATAGAAGAAAATGTGCCAGAGTCTAGCAATCTAGGTCAAGGTCACTAGTATCTACCATTAATATTTGGAGCCTACCATAAATGGGACATAAGGAAAATAAAAATAACCTCTCTGAGTTACATTGTATAGCCAACAGAGGATGGATTGGAGCCGAGATATGTAATGATTCCTTAGGCAAAATGGATTTTCACATATGGTTTTCCAGTAACAATATTGAATATCAGCATACCTAATCAACCAGAAGAGAAAATCAGTCATCTTGTAATGTCTAAGAGATAGATAAATTTTAACAGAGGAGCTTTGGTGTAAAAGTCCCATTGGCAAGGCCAGAACTTTTCTGAACAGGGATGACCTGGACATATTTGGCCTGAAGTTATTAAACTTTGGAATCATTTAAATAATTTTCCCTTGTTTTAATTTTGAGGTCAGCCTATGGGCAGATAATTTATTCATCACATAGAGTTCCGGCGCACATAACTGTTTTATTTCTCATCATGAATTAATAAATATACACTCTATTTTCATACATGAATTAAGTTAACATGAGCTCATCCTAAATAAGGTCCTCTATGGATTCATTTTCTTCTGTCATAATTTTATTGCTCTAAATATAATAATACCCTCTGAACCATTGTTTTATTAACATTTTTCTCTAAATTAACTCACCCCTTTTTTAAACTGAGTCTCAGATTAAAGATTAATATCTGAGGTCAGTGAACTAGTTATGTTATTTCCCTAAGATGCATTAGAATAAATTACTACAGAAATAAAACCTTTTTGTGCATGGATCAAAAATTATCTTGTATGCCACACTTTGTAAACACTGCTTTATACCTTGGCAGATTTACAAAAGTAATGCCACCCTGTGAGAAGCCAGCTGACCTTTCATGGTGACACCAGTTCATTAAGTGCCTTTTGCATTTGAAAATTATGTACTAAATAATTACATGACTAGCCATATCACACAATTGGTCTTTCTGGGCATCTTTTTCTTGATATGTAAAATTAAGTGTTTTCCAACTCTAAATGTTATGACACTAGACAAAACTACATGTGACATACGTAGAAAGAACAGACAATATTTGACCTTAGAGAATTGAATTGACCTCTCTAACCTCCATATTCTTATCAGTAAAATAGGTGTACTAGTATAATTAGTATCTCTGGATTGTTGTAAGGATTAAATGAGATTAGATATGCAAAATACACTTACCGCAATGCATGAAATATAGGCATATTGGTTAGTTATGCAGCAGGTGAGGGAGTAGAGGAACAAGTTAAACGACATCCTGAGGAAACAACCAAACAGGGTTGATCTCTTCATAAAGTCAATGTCATCTTTAAAAAATGTATGAAGGATCTCATTGTTCTGGATTATGAGAGATTTTAAAAACTTGACATACAAATTCAAGATGTGATCATTAATGAAATACAAGTTCTACAGAAATCAGTTGATGACAATTGGGAAATAATTGGATGCATTTTGGTAGTCACTGGGTATTATTAATTATTATTATATTTGATAATTATTAATTTTGTTAGATACAGAAATGGCTATACGAGATGTTGTTCTCAGTTTTAAGCACTAAGTGCTGATGGATTTTGGAGTGAAGTGTCATGATATCTGCAGTTTACATTGAAATTATTCAGAAAATTAAAGCTAGATAGATGATTGAAAGATAAAATCATCAAATAGGGCAAAACATTGATAATTTAGATCAAAATGGGGCATATGGGCGCTATGTACCAAACTTTGTAATTTTCTATACATTCAAAAATTATCATAATACAAACTTTGAAAGAATGATCCAAATGCATTGATTGGGAACAGATTCCAAGAAATACTATAGGACAAATATACCAAAATGCCAAGGAGTGTACAGAATACTCCCATCGTGTACAACTTTCTTGCTCCTTATTTCTCTCCTTCATTCCTGCGTTCTTTCCTTTTCTTCCTATTTTCAAAGAATGAAAAAGAAACTATCAACCATCATTTATTTTTCAGAGGAACTAGGATTGGGGGTAAAGAAAAAGAGATTTTACTTTTCATTTAACTTTGCTCAATACTATTTGAGTTTTTTTTACCATATTCATATATTGCTTTAACTCTTTTTTAATGTTTAAATGAAAGTCACAGCCAAATATTTTTAAGTTAATTATTATAAGCTATTTAGCCAAAATTATTAGTGTTTCTCCGAATGAGACTCTTCCTTTGAATAGGACAAGGCATCATGTTCTGAAACCAATGATTCTGTGCAGAGTGCCTGCTGAAGACACTGATTTGACCATAAAGAAAACAAGGGTTTATCAGGACACAAACATCTGGAGAAGAGAAGTGTTTGCCACACACACCTGCCATTGATATGAATAGAAGACATATTAAGATACCTGCTCCTTAGATTCTACAATTTGCCTTTTTTAAAAATCCAGATTAATGTTAGAGCTTTCTAAGATTTTTATCTAGCAGGATAACCCAATAGATAAGTATTTTTATGGGGTTTTCTGGTGGAAACTGGAAAACCTGCTAGACAAATTCTAAACAAGGTCTAATACTAATCTGGATTTAAAAAATTTTTTTACTAATCTGGATTCTTAATTAATTAAAGTACAGATTGTTTAAATAGTCCTGTTCACCCTTATAATGTAATTTTAAAATTTTTTACTGGAATATATTTTTCTTAGTTGTCTTAGTTGAATAGTAGTTTTTTAGAGTAGGATAACTACAAATACTAGTTTTCTTTCCTCTCTCTCTCTTACCTACCTCTCCTTTTCTTTTCTTTCTTTCTTTTTATTTTTATATTTTTTTTACTTAATCTCTTTTTTATTATTGATATACTCTAAGTTCTGGGATACATGTGCAGAACATGCAGGTTTGTTACATAGGCATGCCCATACCATGCTGGTTTGCTGCACCCATCAACTTGTCTACATTAGGTATTTCTCCTAATGCTATCCCTCCCCTAGCTCCCCACCCACTGACAGGCCCTGGTGTGTGATGTTCCCCTCCCTGTATCCATGTGTTCTCATTGTTCATCTCCCACTTATCAGTGAGAACACGTGGTGTTTGATTTTCTCTTCCTGTGTTAATTTGCTGAGAATGATGGTTTCCAACTTGATCCATGTCCTTGCAAAGGACATGGACTCATCCTTTTTTATGGCTGCATAGTATTCCATAGTATATAGGAGCCACATTTTCTTTATCCAGTCTATCATTGATGGGCATTTGGGTTGGTTCCAAGTCTTTGCTATTGTGAATAATGCTGCAATAAACATACTTGTGCATGTGCCTTTATAGTAGAATGATTTATAATCCTTAGGTGTATACCCAGTAATGGGATTGCTGAGTCAAACGGTATTTCTAGTTCTAGATCCTTGAGGAATCGCCACACTGTCTTCCTCAATGGATGCACTAATTTACACTCCCATCAACATTGTAAAAGCGTTCCTATTTCTCAACATCCTCTCCAGCATCTGTTGTTTCCTGACTTTTTCATGATTGCCATTCTAACTGGCATGAGACGGTATCTCATTGTGGTTTTGATTTGCATTTATCTAACGACCAGTGAGGATGAGTTTTTATTTTTTTTCATATGTTTGTTGGCTGCATAAATGTCTTCTTCTGAGAAGTGTCTGTTTATATCCTTCACCCACTTTTTGAAGGGTTCGTTTGTTTTTTTCTTGTAAATTTGTTTAAGTTCCTTGTAGATTCTGGACATTAGCTCTTTGTCAGATGGATAGATTGCAAAAATTTTCTCCCGTTCTGTAGGTTGCCTGTTCACTCTGACAATAGTTTCTTTTGCTGTGCAGAAGCTCTCTACTTTAATTAGATCCCATTTGTCAATTTTGGCTTTTGTTGCCATTGCTTTTGGTGTTTTAGTCATGAATTCTTTGCCCATGCCTATGTCCTGAATGGTATTGCCTAAGTTTTCTTCTAGGGGTTTTATGGTTTTAGGGCTTATATTTAAGTCTTTAATCCATCTTGAGTTAATTTTTGTATAAGGTGTAAGGAAGGGGTCCAGTTTCAGTTTTCTGCATATGGCTAGCCAGTTTTCCCAACACCATTTACTGAATAGGGAATCCTTTCCCCATTGTTTGAAAGTGATGGAGAGAATGGAACCAAGTTGGAAAACAGTGTTCAGGATATTATCCAGGAGAACTTCCCCAACCTAGCAAGACAGGCCAACATTCAAATTCAGAAAATACAGAGAACACCACAAAGATAATCCTTGAGAAGAGCAACCCCAAGACACATAATTGTCAGATTCACTGAGGTTGAAATGAAGGAAAAAATCTTAAGGGCAGCCAGAGAGAAAGGTGGAGTTACCCACAAAGGGAAGCCCGTCAGACTAACAGCAGATCTCTCTGCAGAAACACTGCAAGCCAGAAGAGAGTGGGGGCCAATATTCAACATTCTTAAAGAAAAGAATTTTAAACCCAGAATTTCATATCCAGCCAAACTAAGCTTCATAAACGTAGGAGAAATACAATCCTTTACAGACAAGCAAATGATGAGAGATTTTGTCACCACCAGGCCTGCCTTACAAGAGCTCCTGAAGGAAGCACTAAATGTGGAAAGGAAAAATCAGTACCAGCCACTGCAAAAACACACCAAATTGTAAAGACCATTGACACTGTGAAGAAACTGCATGAACTAACAGGCAAAATAAACAGCTAGCATCATAATGACAGGATCAAATTCACACATAACAATATTAACCTTAGTGTAAGTGGGCTAAATGCCCCAAATAAAAGACACAGACTGGCAACTTGGATAAGGAGTCAAGACCCATAGGTGTGCTGTATTCAGGAGACCCATCTCACATACAAAGATACATATAGGCTCAAAATAAAGGAATGGAGGAATATTTGCCAAGCAAATGGAAAGCAAAAACAAACAAACAACAAAAAAACCCAGGGGTTGCAATCCTAGTCTCTCATAAAACAGACTTTAAACCAACAAAGATCAAGAAAGACAAAGAAGGGTATTTACGTAATGGTAAAGGGATCAATGCAACAAGAAGAGCTAACTATCCTAAATATATATGCACCCAATACAGGAGCACCCAGATTCATAAAGCAAGTTCTTAGAGACCTACAAAGAGACTTAGACTCCCACACAATAATCACAATAATAGTGGGAGACTTTAATGCCCCACTGTCAATATCAGACAGATCAACAAGACAGAAAATTAATAAGGGTATTCAGGACTTGAACTCAGCTCTGGACCAAGTGGACCTAATAGACATCTATAGAACTCTCCACCCCAAATCAACAGAATATACATTCTTCTCAGCACCACATCGCAATTATTCTAAAATTGACCACATAATTGCAAGTAAAACGCTCCTCAGCAAATGCAAAAGAAAGGAAATCATAATAAACAGTCTCTCAGATCACAGTACAATCAAATTTGAACTCAGGATTAAGAAACTCACTCAAAACCACACAACTACATGGAAACTGAACAACCTGCTCCTGAATGACTACTGGGTAAATAACAAAATTAAGGCAGAAATAAATAAGTTCTTTGAAACCAGTGAGAACAAATACACAACATACCAGAATCTCTGGGACACAGCTAAAGCAGTGTTTAGAGGGAAATGTATAAACACTAAATGCCCACAGGAGAAAGCAGGAAAGATCTAAAACCAACACCCTAACATCGCAATTAAAAGAACTAGAGAAGCAAGAGCAAACAAATTCAAAAGCTAGCAGAAGGCAAGAAATAACTAAGATCAGACCAGAACTGAAGGAGGTAAAGACATGAAAAACCCTTCAAAAAATTAACGAATCCAGGAGCAGGTTTTTTTGAAAACATCAATAAAATTGATAGACCACTAGCCAGACTAATAAAGAAGGAAAGAGAGAATACTATAAACACATCTATGCAAGTAAACTAGAAAATCTAGAAGAAATATATAGATTCCTGGACATATACACCCTTCCAAGACTAAACCAGGAAAAAGTCAAATCCCTGAATAAACCAATAACAAGTTCTGAAATTGAGGCAGTAATTAATAGCCTACCAACCAAAAAAAGCCCAGATCCAGATGGATTCACAGCCTAATTCTACCAGGGGTGCAAAGAGGAGCTGGTACCATTCCTTGTGAAACTATTTCAATCAACAGAAAAAGAAGGAATCCTCCCTAACTCATTTTATGAGGCCAGCATCAACCTGATACCAAAACCTGGCAGAGACACAACAAAAAAAGAAAATTTCAGGCCAATGTCCCTGATGAACATCAATGCAAAAATCCTGTATAAAATACTGGCAAACTGAATCCAGCAGCACATCAAAAAGCTTATCCACCACGATCGAATTGGCTTCATCCATGGGATGCAAGGTTGGTTCAACATATGCAAATCGATCAATGTAATCCATCACATAAACAGAACTGATGACGAAAACCACATGATTATCTCAATAGACTCAGAAAAGGCCTTGGATAAAATTCAGCACCCCCTTTATGCTAAAAACTCTCAATAAACTAGGTATTGATGGAATGTATCTCAAAAAATAAGAGCTATTTATGACAAACCCACAGTCAATATCATACTGAATGGGCAAAAGCCGGAAGCATCCCCTTTGAAAACTGGCACAAGACAAGGATGCCCTCTGTCATGACTCCTATTCAAAATAGTATTGGAAGTTCTGGCCAGGGCAATCAGGCAAGAGAAAGAAATAAAGGTATTCAAATAGAAAGAAAGGAAGTCAAATTGTCTCTGTTTGCAGATGACATGATTTTATATTTAAAAAACCCCATTGTCTCAGCCCAAAATCTCCTTAAGCTGATAAGCAACTTCAGCAAAGTCTCGGGATACAAAATCAATGTGCAAAAATCACAAGCATTCCTATACACCAATAATAGACAAACAGAGAGCCAAATCATGAGTGAACTCCCATTCACAATTGCTACAAAGAGAATAAAATGCCTAAGAATACAACTTAAAAGGGATGTGAAGGACCTCTTTAAGGAGAACTACAAGCCACAGCTCACGGAAATAAGAGAGGACACAAACAAATGGAAAAAATGTCACGCGCATGGATAGAAAGAATCAATATTGTGAAAACGGCCATACTGATCAAAGTAATTTATAGATTCAATACTATCCCTATCAAGCTACCATTGACTTTCTTCACAGAATTAGAAAAAACTACTTTGAATTTCATATGGAACCAAAAGAGTCCATATAGCCAAGACAATCCTAAGCAAAAAGAACAAAGCTGGAGGCATCACGCTACCTGACTTCAAAGTATACTACAAGGCTACAGTAACCAAAACAACATGGTACTGGTACCAAAACAGATATAGACCAATAGAACAGAACAGAGGCTTTAGAAGTAATGCCACACATCTACAACCATCTGATCT
The DNA here is from genome assembly GCF_043159975.1 of Macaca nemestrina. NCBI lineage: Eukaryota > Metazoa > Chordata > Mammalia > Primates > Cercopithecidae > Macaca > Macaca nemestrina. The sequence goes on from NC_092135.1 coordinate 65,554,303, forward strand.
TTGACAAACCCAACAAAAACCTACCTCACCTTTTCTAAAGAGATTAAAAAAGAAATTGAACTGAACTAAGTAATGAGTAGAGTAAAAGCAACTTTGTCAGCAGCTGAGGAGATTAAGACTCTCAAAGCAATATTAACTTTAATCATCACTGGTTCTTCTCTTACCTGGCAGGAAAGCGTGGCAGGGCAGGAGCAGAGCACCTTCTGATAATGGTGAAATAAAGGGGATTGGTTTACCCCCACCTAGAAATTCGGAAGACCCTTTCTTCACCAAGCTGAAGACATGCTCTGTAAGAAAGTAGGTACTCAGATGCTTCTACACTGTTGGTAGGAGTGTAAATTAGTTCAACCATTGTTGAAGACAGAGTGGCAATTCCTCAAGGATCTATAACTAAAAATACCATTTGCCAGCAATCCCATGACTGGGTATATACCCGAAGGATTATAAATCATTCTACTATAAAGACACATGCACACATATGTTTATTGTGGCACTATTCACAATAGCAAAGGCTTAGAACCAACCCAAATGCCCATCAATGATAGACTGGATAAAGAAAATGTGGCACATATACCCCATGGAATACTATGCGGCCATAAAAAAGGATGAGTTCATGTCTTTTGCAGGGACATGGATGAAGCTGGAAACCATCATTCTTAGCAAACTATCACAAGAACAGAAAACCAAACACCACATGTTCTCATTCATAAGTGGGAGTTGAACAATGAGAACACATGGACACGGGGAGGGGAACATCAAATACTGGGGCCTGTCAGTGGGTAGGGGGCTATGGGAGGGAAAGCATTAGGAGAAATACCTAATGTAGGTGACGGGTTGATGGGTGCAGCAAACCAACAGGGCATGTGTATACCTATGTAACAAAACTGGACGTTCTGCACATGTATCCCAGAACTTAAAGTATAATAATAATAATAATAAATAGAAGGTAGGTACTCAGTAGTATGCCCCTACAGCTGCTCCCAGCTACCCTGATTAGTTAGTGCCCATTCTATTCCGGTTTGTTAGATATTTTGGCTCTCACGCATGTCTGCAGGAATATGTATGGGGAGCAAACGTAGACATCAACTGTTATTCTGAATCAAGACGGATTTCTGTTGCTTTCACTTCGACTTTGTGGTGCACATATATGGTGTTTAGGTGAAATAGAAGGGCTTGAAATCACTCTGCTACTCTTTAGGAGACTGAAACATCATGGGGATTCTTCTGTCACCAATGTTCTGATGACCACAGCACCAGCACCAGCACCATTATACTAAGGCCCAGAGAAGTCAGATGCCTCTACCTATTTTTTTGTTGATACATAATATTTGTACGTTTATGGGGCACATGTGATATTGTTACATGCATAGAACATGTCATGATCAAGTCAGAGTATTTTCAGTATCCATCACCCTCAAGTACTTCTCATTTGTATGTGCTGGGAAGGTTTTAAGTCCTCTTTTCTAGCTATTTTAAAATATACGATACATTGTTGTTAACTGTAGTCACCCTACTCTGCTATTGAACATTAGAATGTATTCCTTCTAACTGTATGCTTGTACTCATTAAGCAACCTCTCTTAATCCCCGCTTCCATCCACACACCCTTTCTAGTATTTGGTTATTATCATTCCACCCTCTGTCTTATATGATCAACTTTTTCAGCTTCCACATACAAGTGAGAACATGCAATATTTGTCTTTTTGGGCCTGGCTTATTTCAGTTAGTATGATGATCATCCATGTTGCTGCAAATGACATGATTCCACTCTTTTTCTTTTCTTTTCTTTTGGATACCTCCACCATTGATTCATTCCTGGTTTGCTTGCCTCACCTCTCTGAAGTCTCTCCCCATAGTTGCTGGGCCAATAATAGAAACAAATTACAGAATACATCAGTAGTAGTGGTGGCTATAGTGAACAAAGCAGGAAGTCGGAATCAGCAAAGCTGCTTCCTTTGTCAACCTTTGGCAAGTATTTGTCACACACAGGACCCTATATAATACTTCTTTGGATACAGAATAAGACCAGTAAGTGGCATATTTGAAAATTCTAGCCCTGTAGATCTGCTATTGAAGTGGGCTCATGGATAGAGCAACCCAATGAATTTTAGTAAATCCATTTGAAAATTAAGCTGAGAGATCCATAATATCATAAATATTTCAATAAAGTTTAACTAAAATGTGCTTTAGGCTATTGTATGATATTGAAACATTTTCACCATACAATAGCACTGCTAAAACAAAATAGCATTGGCATGGCAGTCATATTTCATAAATGAAAACACAGTTTAATGATATGACATTGTATGAACTTAAAACTGATTTTTCAACGATCTTGTTTAAAGCAAGCTTTAATGCCCTTTGGCTTTCGGTTGTCAGCAGTCTGCCGTGTTTCATGTGTCACTGTGCCACGCGCTGAGATTTGTGTTTGTAACTTCTTAAGGCGGAGAGGGGGAACTAAAAGAGAGAACATATACTCCAGTGACTCAAAGGAATGATCTGGTTGTTAGAGCTCAGAATAGGACATTTTACCGAACATGCAAAATGTTAGTGATATAGTAACTGACACTTTTACTTTTTGGAGCAATAAATTTGATATTAACACTGGATCTATTAAGTTGTGTAATTCTATTGTGTTTTTGTGTCTTCATTTAAAACGAGGGGGTTAGGCTATATTCATGGTAAATAAGAAAATATTTAAATAGAATCTTATTAATGGTTTTCAAGTCTTTCTTGAATATCAAGCTTTAAATGTTAATAGTCCATTGATACAGTAAAAAGGGCACCAATCTAGGATTCTAGTTGCAACCCTGCCATTGATTGGCTGTCTAAACTTGGGCAAATTACTTTTCTGGTCCTTAATTTCCTGGTTTAACGATTCTGTCCTATCATTCTGTGATTGTATTTTTTAATTCCATTGGCCTGCCTATGGTGAGAGCAAGGAGTATTCTTAGTTAATATTTTCACAAGTTTGAAGTTCTAATTAAGATGTAAGTTGTACATATGCTCAAAAATGATTAGAGGTAAGAAGTAGCCACAGGACCTCAAATATAAAGTATGCCTGTAATCTCCCCTTCTGGGACATACATTGTCTCCAGAAGAAGTAAAGATAGAAAGTTACACATTATAAACCATCATGGGTCATTGAGATATAGAAAGTTACATATTGTAAGCTATGATGGATCATTGTTTATAAAATCCAGCCTAAGAAATGTCGTGTTGCAAATTTGACTATTTCCACAGTACCCTACTAGGTGTCTGATACCTGGCTTGCCTATGATTTGCGAATTAATCCACATTTTAGTAATGAGCTTGTATTCTTAATCTGAATGTCGAAGCTTATAGAAATCATTTATTTTCTAAATATCCAGTAACAAACCTGTAAAGATTCTTCAGTCCAAGCAGAAACACATTAAGGAAAGAAAGCCCATTCTTTTGGGTAACTCCTTCATAACTGTTATTCATAGTACATTTTTTAGTATACTGAAATTCTATGTATGTTAATTTAATCCAGAAACTATATATTAGTGATTATTGGAGACAGATAGACAGAGGTACAGAGATGGGCAATATTATGGCAAATCAGCTTCCTTCTAACATATACTCATGCAAATAAAGTAATGAAGCACCAATACACACATTTTTTTTTCTTTTGGTCTATCTATGTGTAAATGATGTATCATTCTGCAGATCCAGGCAACACAGCAGTCTGCTGCCATTGTTGATCAAAAGAAATAATTAAGTTGACATCCAAATCATTGAAGTATTAACTGGCCCCTGCATATGGTTAGCACCTCAATTCCATACTTCCTTGATGTGAAATCCCAAAGACCCCACCAGGAGAAATGGTGTCACTTGTCAAAGTGGATGACAGAACATTTCTTTTGAGGTTATCTGGGACACATTGTAATTTGAGATGCTAAGAAAATTATTTTAAGATTAAATGATGGATTCGAATATTATTTATCAGCACTGCTACAGGCAATAGTTTTGTATAATATAATGTTCCAAATAACATCTCTGTAGATAACATTCTTTTGATCTAAGCAGTATGTTGTGAGATGTGCCAAGCAATTATAAAATATTTACTGACTATAGAAGATACTTTTTTTCCCTTAGAAAAAAATTGATCTTGCATCCTCCCACTTCTATGAATGCTGCCTAAGGCTGTCACCTCAACTATTGACTCAGAATTGGGAAAGTGTGAGCAGTATAACACATCGTTCACCTTAATAGTAGTCCTCACAGCCACCCCCATGCAATGGAGTTTTCCCTAGAGTGCACAGTTTTTCAGACAGATCTGTTGTAAGTATTAATGATAACAGGTTACCTATATTTTTTCTTTTCTACTATCATGAAAGGTCTTGAAATATATTTTTTTCTCATATGGCTTTTATTTTTAAACTATCAGCTGCCTTGCTATCTAAAGTTTTAATAAACTATGTCAAAAAGTCTTTAATTCGCTTGTTTTACTGTAAGTTTGATTTTTTTCCCCCTCAGAATCAACTCTCTGCATTAGCTGAGTAGATATTGTGCAGACCAGAAGTCATAAACTAGTGCCATCAGACCAGGTATATCCCATAGCCATGTTCATTTTACACTGAATAGTATTATTAAAAACAGTGAATTGGATGCCAGCACTTTAAAAAACAAGGCAGATTTCACAGGAAAATTCTTGACTTCTGTCTTTTCTTTATTATGCTCTAGTCTTCTTATTTCAAAGCTTAAAACTGACTCATGGTGCTCATTTCCATTGCAGCCTGGTCTCTGTAGGCTTTTGAGCTTTGGATCTTCAATCTAGACAGACAGAGCTATCATCTCATAAATGAACATTTGGGATAAATTATTGACTTAACATTTCATAAAATTTTATATATTGAGTTCAGCAATGGTCTGAATATCCTTGGGACATTATACTTGACCTTTCTATCTGTTCAAACCCTACCTATCTATAAAAGCATCTCAAAATGAATCTCTTCCATTCACCTGTTCCTAATCCTAAACCTAGTAATCAGTAATTGAGAAATTTGGGTAAGGGCTAAAATGTAGAGATTAAGAAATACAAAGTACACTGTTAAAGTGTTTATGGCTCAGCAGGAAAGACAGTCATCAGAAATAATAATTACAATTATCAGCACTATTTTAATAACCTCTATCTATTTGGAATATTCTAAGTGCTAGGCATAGTAACGTTGTGCATGTCTATACCTGATATCTCTACTTTCTCACTTCCCATTTTCCCTTCACACCACTTCAGTCACTCCAGGTGCTTCACTGCTCTACTGAAACAGCTCTGTTGAAGACCATCAACATTATCCATCTTCCTAAATCCACTAGTCAGACTTCATGACGAGGGGCAAGTTATTAATATTTTCTTCCACAGTTTTCTCATCTGTAAAATTGTGACTAGAACATTATTTACCATGTGGGTATTGTACACACTAAATGGGATAATCTGTATGAACTCTTAAAACAATGTTTTGCAGATAATACAGGTATAACACATGTTAACTGCTATTCTTTTTATTACACAATTGCTGCTTATTTTTGCAGTGGCGTTTGACACAGTTGGGCATTCCATTCTTCTTGAAGCGCTGTCTTTTCTTGGCTTGCCTTTCATAAAATTACAGTCTCCTGGTTCCCCTGTAATGGGACTGGCCTTGGTTTTCTCTGCTGGCTCCTTCTCTTGTCAGTCCTACAAATGTTGAAGTGCTCGAGGGCTCAGTGCTGGGACCCCTTCTCATTCCTATCTACTCTTTCTCCATAGTAATCATAGATTTAAGTGCCATCTGTGCTCTTATGAATATTCAACTTCTATCTCCATCCTTGACTTTCTCTAAGCTTTAGACTTGTATAGCCAAGTGCCTTCTCAACGTATCTATCAGGCATCCTTCATTGGAACTCCTAGTTTCCTTCACACGTCTGTTCCTTCTATTTTGACTCTTTATCCAGAGGTTCTGTTCTCCATAAAATAGCACAATGATTGTTTCTAAGTTTCGGATCACTCAGTCCATCTCTGTTGGTTGACAGATAGCTGTGAGCACCGTCATCCCTTTGGTTGTGTGATGGCTGATTACTCTCACTGCAGACTTGGAGAGCCAGAGCTCAACAGCAATCACAGTTTCCAACTATTCCCTGGGTTTATCACTTGCTACTCAAATTCTAGAATAAAAAAGGGTGATAATCACCAAAGATTTTTCACCATCAGGGGGCTCCAGTCAGGGATTTTATTTTGCCCTAGAAGATAGTTACCCTAAAGCTATATCTTAGTTTGTATTTGTGTGCCATAAAACCAGCCAGTATAAAAAGTAAAAATATTGTACTATAAAACCAGTTGTTTTGTCCATGTTCAATGGACTAATTAGTTGAAATAATTTTATTTTCTGATTGCCTTCTTGGATTAGTGCTGTGTGACTACAACCTATCAGAATAAAAACCATCTCAAACTTGTCCTCAGAGCTCCATTCAAATCTCTGCTCAGATGCCACCCTATTAGGAAAGGTCCTGACCTGATCTGAAATGGCACTTCATCACTCTATACTCAGGAGAGGAGAAGGGCAAAATATAGCCTATAACCTACCTTATTTTTCTTCTCATGTATTACATATTTACTTGTTGAGTTGTTGTGGTGGTGGTTGTTGATATCTGTCTCCCTCTTCAGGAGTGTAAATTTTTCAAGAAGAGGGGCTTCATATTTTGTGCTCCTATTGTATTCCCAGCACTTAAAACATTGGCTAATATATATTATGGTAATAGTATTAGGCATCCAATAAATAGAAATTTATAAGTGAATGGATCCTATTAATATATAAAATGTATAAAAGTGTATATTTTTTATACTTTCAGAGGACTCATCCTGCATTATTTCAACAAAAAAAAAACTAACACCATAGTTATATTTAAGGATGTAAAGAACCTGCCAATTATAAAGTTGCTTGTAGCTGCAGCTTACTTTATAAGAATTTTTAAAACATGTAACAATGGAGTAGGTTAACTTTTATGAAGATAATTCTTCATATAAGCAAGATAAGCTTTGTGCACACACCATCTATGAAATTCTTTTACAAAGAAAAGATAAAACTAGTATACATTAAATCTGTCTTTGAGTTTACCTACATTAATAATGAGACATTCAGAGCCTTCTTTTACTCTTTATTGATGATTCAAATATTTTGGGGATATTATCTCTTTGTGTGTATGCTGAAATTGATTGTGTTATAAGTGGCATATAATACATATTGGAATTGGATCAAAAGCCATCACATCTGTGGTTTACACCATCCCTCCATTGGCATTGCTGGCCAGAGAGGTGCACTGGCATGACTCGGGATCTGATGTCACCTTCTTGTGTTAAGTGGTAGGGGAAAGAAAAGAAAAAATGTGAAAAAATGTCTACTTCATAGACAAAGTAGTCTATGAAGAATTGAAGTGATCATAGAAAACTTGAATTTGGGATGCTGACCCAGACCACTGATAATAGAAAAGGAGAGGAAAAGAAAAAAGCAAAAATCCCAAATTATTCAAAACATGCCATAACCTCTTTTCCCATAGTCATCATGCTAAATGGGAGAGTTCCCCATACACGCAGCTCTCCTAGAATTAACACATTCTTCCCAAAATCTTCCCTTTTATGAAGTGTGTTTAAACTGAACAGTATCTGTTTACAAATGTGTAAGGTGTGGGTAAACTGGCAGTAAGGTTTATATAGGTTGGCAAACCTCAGACACCATAGGAAGACTGGTCTGTGGGAGCAGTAATACTCCTGATTATTATCATGCAAGTTACTTATGGGGATAGCTCTTTTTGCCAAGTGAACCAGAGAACTGAAGAAGTTGTTTTGAATTGTCTTGTCTTTACCTCTCTCTCTCTTTCATATGTTTAGACAGTGTCAATGTCTGTAACATGGGTGGGATTAGCAGTGCAAAAAAGAGAGTGAAGAGGAGCAAAATACAACCCAAAATTAAAAACTAAAGTAAGATAAAAGAGCACAAAATAACCATGAGAGTTCAGTTTTCACAGTTTTAAGGAGGTATTGAGAATTGTTAGAAATGATTATTTTTTATCATGATAATTATTAGTTTCAATGCTGGCTGAAGTGAACACTCATTGGAAGGCCAGTTTTGGAGTAAGCGGTCAAAAGTTAGAGTTGGGTCTAAAGCAAGAACACAGATGAATGAGTTTAAGGTGTTTTGGATGAGAGAAAGCAAGTTCTTACCAGTAGGAAACAAACAAAAAACCTTATTATCTCTTTGAAAAAAATGGGAAAGGATGATTTCCTGGAGGACTTGAAAGGAGCACCACCATTGATTTGACTGACATAATATTCTGGTAAAAAGCCCTGAAAACCCTGTACACAGAGTAGCTAAAGGAAACATTTTTCAAGCTCACCTATTGAATTAATCTTAAAAGTATTTTACCAGCTTTTATTCTGTCTAATACATTCCTAATAGATTTTCTTTTGCACTTCCAAACAGGAGCCCTCTTTCCAGAATTTTCCATATTGAGTTTGTTATCTAAGCTTAGCACCATTCAGTCTCAGAGCCATGTTGACCTAAAGTGCTTAATTGCAACTGAGTATTTACTGGAGAAAGTCTGAAACTTCACTTTCAGAATATTTTTCAATATATTTCCCATTAATCTGAGTACAGCACCATAGAGCGTACTAGGCCAAGAGCTTTCTTTATCTTCACCATAATCCAACCCTTTTGTTATCTTTAAAGCAAAACTCCTATTGAGGCAGGCAAGACTAAAGGTGCTGACTTCTGAATGGACTCAGCCATCCACCATTGCTCAGAAAAGGATGCCTGCAGAATTGACCACCAAATGCTCCCCAACTTCATTTATTTTTACAGCTCTTACAGAACTTTTCTAGCAATACTTTTATGAAACAAGAATTACTCTAATGGAAGATAATTTTTAAATTTCTTGGCAATATTAAATTCTTCTCCAAAAAGTCATTAATAGCTTTTTGGAGAAGCAGGGTGATGCAGACAAGATAAAATATTGAACTATCAAATTATGAACACAGAAAGGGAAAGCTGTGGACATTATCAGAAATCATAAGCACTGGTTGACTGAGGACTAAATTGTCAACACATCTTATGACGCTTCACTGGTTTTAGAAGTGTTTACACTTGTTCTACCTTTGGCCACTGCCAATTTTTTTTTTTTTTTTTTTTTTTTTTTAGATGGAGTCTCACTCTGTCACCCAGGCTGGAGTTCAGTGGTGCAATCTCAGCTCACTGCAACCACCGCCTCCCAGGTTCAAGCAATTCTCCTGCCTCAGCCTCCTGAGTAGCCAGGATTACAGGCATGAGCCACCATGCCTAGCTAATTTTTTTTGTATTTTTAGTAGAGATGGGGTTTCACCACGTTGGTCAGGCTGGTCTCGAACTCCTGACCTCAAATGATCTGCCTGCCTTGGCCTCCCAAAGTGCTGGGATCACAGGCGTGAGCCACTGCACCCAGCCCAATAAAAATGTATACTTCTGGTGGGAGTGGGTGATTGCAGTGTTTGCGAAATGTCTGTGTGAGTTTACCATAAGGAGAATGGCTTCAAAAGCTATGAATGCAAATGCAGAAGTGACTTCTGAGTAAATTGTGTCAGCCTGAATGCCCTTTCCTGGTGAACAGTTTTCTGTACCTTTTCTGAAATCACAGAATATTAAGTTGAAAGAAAGCATAGAGATGATCTCTTTTGACCCCTCTTTTTACAGGTATCTGAGGTTTAGTGCAAAGAAATGATTTGGTATAAATTAAATTTCCTGAGGATAAATCAGGAAAGACAATCACAAGCTCAAAAAGCATCACCACAGACCTAGTAAAAATGTGGGAGCTGTTCTAAGTGAACCAGCAGGTTGGGTAAAGAAAGAGAAGGCCTCCTTGATTTAGCCTTCCGGGTCACTCATGGGTAAGACCCAGGGTTTCTGCCAAACTCCCCTCTTTCTAAGTCATCCAGATCAGAAAGCAGTTCTTTCCTGGCGTGAAGGGAGCAATAGAGAACTATTTTATTATTACCCTGTTCCTCTTCCTTCTCCTAGTGCCTACCCACCTCAGATTCTCTTTGTCCAACTCACCAGTGTGGTTGCTTACACAGCTGAAACTACCTTTTTGTGAGTTGCTGTCTTTTGCTCTGTTTCCCCACACCTGCCATCACAGGCTCTTCTAATGATCCTTGTAGCTACAGCAGTGGAAAATCAGACACTTGTAAAAATGCATCTAGCAAACAAAGCTGAATTGGCACAGTTCGGAAAACATTTATTCCCTGAGGGTAAGGACCCACTCCCCCTTGTGAGAAGAAAAAGAAATAAAAAATGACAAGAAGAGAAAGTAATGGCCCGACAAATGATTGGTCAGCAATCATTTGTCAGTGAAATGTACCATTTTTGTGACAATAAATTTTGAAAGTGGGTGTATATTATTAAAAAATTTGTACAGGGCTTTTTTATTTGCAGCATTTACGAGATTTTAATCTAAATGTATTTTTTTTTTTTTTCTTCTCTTGTAGAAGTTCTCTTGCTGTGCTGCTGGATCCTCAGAATTGTTCTGGAGATTGCCTCTTTGAAAGCGTAAGTGTAAAGTTTATTTGGCTTATTGTAGTTTCTTATTGTGGTTGCTTTTGATCCTCAGTGGTCTCATCTCACCTTCCATACTAGAAAATTGCCTTTATTAGAATAGAGAAATCACCTGCAAGAAAAGCTGGCTTAAAAATTAGACATGAGCCTTCTCAACTATATTTAATGTACATCTCAGAAAGGAAGTGGCCATGTTCCGCATAAAGGTACCCACACGGCTTACACAATGAGGCTAGTAGGGACCCCAGATGCATGTATGCACCAATTTTCCTGAAAATTCAACTTGACTATTTACATTTGAGTTTATACTTGACTTGGCTTATATTTCGTACAGCACCTAGCTGAGCATGAACAGGAAAGGGAAGCACTGAGGGGTGTACTTCTCTCGAAGCAGCAGTGTACGTGCTGTGCTGTACCCTGTAACGGCATTCCTCTCATCCCATAAGTCTTTGTTTCTTCATCATTCTGTAGAAATACACAAATGCAAGAGGAAAGGCAGAATCCTTCCATGAAATAATGATGCAATATGCTAACTGATTTTTCCAAAGTGTCCTTAACATTTGAAACCTTCGAAAGAGTATTAGAGGTGGTCAAACAATGACTTTCAAATCTGTGTTTTCTGACCCGGATTCTCTCTCTACTTCCTGTTCTGGATGTCTTCCCTAGAGGAAATCATTATGATATGTGTCTGGGCTCTCAAACTCAGAATGTCCAAGTGGACTCATTGTTCATGCCACAGATCTAGTTCTTCCCAATCATTCCATTTTTCGTAGTGTTTCTGCTCTCCTCTTATTTTTCTTTCTTTGAATTTTTTTTATTTTTTAACTTTTGTGGGTACATGGTGGTTGTATGTATTTATGGGGTACATGAGAGATTTTGATTCAGGCATGCAATGTGAAATGAGCACATCATGGAGAATGGGGTTTCCATCTCCTCAAGCATTTATCCTTTGAGCTACAAACAACCTAATTATGCTCTTTAAGTTATTCTAAAATGTACAATTATCTACTCTCGTTTTAGTTTCTCATCTTACAAACCTTTGAATCATGATGAATTTTTCAACTCTAACTCATCCTTTTAATTAATCTGCCACTAAATTTTATGCTTATATAATCTTTTCTTTCAATTTCAGTGTAATCATACTAGCCTCATGATAATCTTACCTGCATTACTATAAAAACCTCCTAAACAGTCATCTCCCTATTATATCTCGAATTTTCAGTTCATTATAAATACCATTAAATTTATCTTCTAAAATTTCTGCTCTTGTCATATGATAGCCTTGCTCAAAGCATGAAGGATAATGTCCAAACTCTGCATACAGGCAAAATTTAAGAACTTTGTTGATCTGGTCCCAAGATTCATATCCAAACTCGATTTTTTTTTTCTGTACAACATGAACTATTACACTAAACAAAGTCCTTACTGTCTCATGTATCCCCCTTTCTATGTCCATCTCATTATGCTCCTTACTTACAAGAAATGTCTCTACTCATCCCATCTCTGTCCAATTCCTACCCATTTCTTAGGATACAATATAAATCCAATTTGTCATATGAAGTATTCTTACCCATCTTTGCCCCATACTAATGTATAGATTTCTCTTGTGTTCAGATAAAATTAAGTACAATTTAACACCAAATTATTTTCTACTTCATGTGTATTTGTTGTTCAAGCTAAGTGGGTGCTTTTAGTGGCATTTTGTTTAGCCATCAAAGGCCACAGGTGCTCTATAAATGCTTTTAATTACCTTATCTTTATTTTTCCATATGCCACCAACTCATCCTCTTTTATGGGAACTATTTCATCCGGTAACCCCCATTTAATTGCTTTGCCTCATGCTTAGGTTTTTCCTCCATTAGATTGACTACTACTGGACTTGTTCCCTGGATTTCAATTTGGTTTTCCCATTTATTATTCCTTTTAACCCCCATTAACCCACCTCCCTGCCTGAGTCACACTCAGAATGTTCTTTCTAGGTCAATTGCATTGGCTTCTGCCTGCCTCCACGACAGGCAGAGGAGATGACAGTAGATTTTATGGCCTTTCACTTGCTCAAACTATATAGTGTCATGCTGTGACCATAGTAAAAGCAAATAATGTTTTTTTGATTGACTCACTGGGCCTGTAGAAAAGATTTTTGTTTTTATCAACACAGCTTTACCACCCCTACCTTATCCACAGATAATCCCTTACTTTTCATTTTTTTAAATGTTTGATTTACTTTTTAATATTAGTCAATTTTTCAAAGATAAACTTTGGCATTTTTCATTTGCATTCATTCTAATTCATGCATAATAAATGTAACACAGAATTTCCTTCTTCTCTTGTTTTTATTTTTATCGAGGCTAAATTCATATAACATAAAATTAACCATTTTAAAGTGTATAATTTAGTAGCATTTAGTACATTCACAATGGTGTGCAATCATCACTACCTTAAAGTTTTAAAACATTTTTGTCATCTCCAAAGGAAACCCAATATCCATTAAATAGTCTCTTCACATTTCCGTCCTTCCCCTAGCCCCTGACAAACACTAATCTGATTTCTGCCTCTAAGAATTTACAAATTCTAGATATTTCATATAAATTGAATTATACAATACAGACTTTTGTGTCTGGACCCTTTTACTTAACATGATGTTTTCAAGGGCCATCCACACCAGTGGATATGTGTCAGTAATTTTTTCCTTCTGAATGAGTGAATAGTATTCCATTATACGGATATGCTACACTAGTGTGGTTTTCTTAATTTGACTTTTTGATTGATTATTGCTCTTGTACTGAAATACAATTGTTTTTGTATGTTGATCTTGTATCCTACAACTTTACCAAATTTGTCTTTTTTGTTTTGTTTTCTGTGGATTCTTTAGGATTTTCTATAGCTAAGATCATTTCATCAGCAAATATTCTTGCCTCTTCCTTTTTAATTTGAATGTCCTTTATTTCTTTACTTGCCTAATTGATCTTGCTAGAATTTACAATACAGTGTTGAATAGAGGTAATGAATGTGTGCAGCCTTGTCTTTTTCCTGACCTTAGGGGGAAAGCTTTAGTTTTTTCACCACTGTATATGATGTTAACACTAGCTTTTTCATAAATGCCCTTTATGTGCTTGAGGAAGTTCCCTTCTGTATCTACTCTATTATAGAGTGATATTATCATGAAATAGTATTAGATTTGTTTGAATACTTTTTCTGCACCAATTAAGATGACTATGTTTTTTCTTCTCTTCATTCTACTAATGTGATATATTGCATTGATTGGTTTTGTTTTTTTAAACACCCTTGCATTTCAGGGACAAATGAAATGCAAGAATGGTTCAACAAAAGAAACCACTTGGTCATGATATATGTATATGATATATATTATCTTATGTATATGATATATATATATCATGAGAATATATATCAGAAAACCACTTGGTCATGTTATATATACATAATCCCTCTGATATGCTGCTGGATTCATTTTGCAAGCATTTTGTTGAGAATTTTTACATCTTTATGCATATGGCATATTGGTCTATAGTTTTCTTTTTTTGTGATATCTTTATCTGGCTCTGATATCAGGATAATGTTGACCTCATAGAATGAGTTGGAAATTATTCCTTCATTTTTTGGAAAAGTTTGAGAAGGATTGGTATTAACTCTTCTTTAAGTGTGTTTGGTAGAATTCATCAGTGAAGCCATCTGGTCAGGGACTTTTCTTTGCTTGGAGGTTTTTGATTATTGATTCAATCTCTTGTTGTAGGTCTGCTCAGATTTTCTATTTCTCTTTAAACAAATTTGGTAGCTTCTGTGCTTCCAGGATCCCTTACTATTATTCTTCATCACATTTTACTTTTTTCTTCCATCTTCAAAGATTAAATCAAGCTGAAGTTCAAAGAAGAGATGCTCCCTCTCTGAAAGTAAATCTAAATGGAAATATGCTAACGGAAGTAAGCCAATTTCTTCACTGAAACAAACCAAATAAGACAAAAGAATATCTCTTTCTTTCATATAATAAATGCTCCTTAATTATATGTTCCCCATGCTTTAAAACAAAATTTAAAACAAATCCACCGATTTGACCTTTCAAAGCCTTTTTTAAACCTATTTTTTTCTAGAAAGATGAATTGTCCTGAAATTCTAGGTGAAAAAAGCATTCAGTAGTTATGCAATGAACTTTTGTTAGGGAACTCAGAATACAATTGCTCCAGTCCTTCTCATGTTGCCTCCTCTAGAAATTCTGCAGCACCTTTGTATGCATATCCAGATATATTCCTGGAAGAGCAGAAAGGGTGTGTGTGTGTGTGTGTGTGTGTGTGTGTGTGTGTGTGTGTGTGTGTGAGAGAGAGAGAGAGAGAGAGAGAGAGAGAAAGAGAAAAGTAGACACTTTATTTGTGATTATTAGTCACTCTAAGAATAGGTAGAGTTTAGTCCAGACACTACTACCCATACCCCAAAAACTGTCTTCCGATAACTTACATCTTCATTACTTTCTCTATATATTCATTACCTCTTATAACCTGAATCACTGAATTATCTTTTAACCCGTGCAGTCAACATAGTTATGTTTCTTCATTCAGAGAAAAAAAGAGATAAGTGCTGAGTTAACCACACACAGCCAGCTGCTGCTTTTCCAAGTTCATTCATTCAGTAAACTTTTATTGAACACCTACTATGTGCCATATGTTCATTATGTTGGACTTTGAATACACAATGTTTAACAAAACAGACATGTTCTGTCAAAGATTCAGCCCATGACTCCTTTTATCAAAGACTCAGTTCATGAGAATCTTACTTTTACCACGTGCTGAGTTCAATAGTGTAGTTGAACAACAGTTGAAGGCTCACATACCCTTGGAAGTTAAATAGTAATTCAACAACGACCCTAGAGTTCTGCTCCCCGGGAAACATTTAATGGTGTTACCCAGGAAGTATCATGACACCTTACAAAGGGGCATCTGTTTGCAACTCCAACCCTAACAAAGAAGCAATTCTTCCTGCCAAAGGGAATAGAAAAATCCCTTCTCTTTGCCCCAGCACACCCCACACCACTGATCAAGCAGAGAATTCTGAATGCTTACAATAGACAGAAGGCTGCAGGGTCAACCAAACTCACAAGAGCCACCCCAGGGGTTAACAAGGAAAGCAGGAAGTCAACATTTTGCTGAACATATTGGGGGGAAGCAAAACCTTGAAGCCACTGACAGAGGCTGTACCCAGCACAATCTCAACAGTCAAGAGTGAGATAATCTAAGACAGCTAAGAGCACAAAAAGGAGAAAGCAGCCAATCTCAGGACCGACAGCCTGGGAAAAGAGTGGTCCTGGCTAAAGAAAAGATGACCAGCAGAGCCAAAGCCAGACAAGCTTGTTCTTGTTTTAGTGGTGTGGAATTGTGGCCAGCCCTAGGATTGAATTCTAGCTCTGCCACTATCCCACTGTGACATTGTGTAGCTTACTGACCCTCTCTGAAACTTAGATGTTTCATCTGTAAAACAAGCTTACAACATTGTGAGAGTTAGAGAAAACGAATGTAACGTAGACATTCAATAAATAGCAGCTAGTTTTATTCTGAAGTATGTGTTCATTCATCACAGATGAATTCCTCATTAGTCTTCTTAAAGTTCCAACATTATCTTTTGTTGTTAAGAGTCTGGTGTGAAATCAGGATGCCTACGTTACAAATTCCTTTTAAATGATTTATTTCTGCTTAAATGTGGTACACCTTATGATACCCTTACTACGTATTAATGATATATTTATCTGTATACCTCACGTCTCCCACTTCCTGCACCCTGTATAATAGATGCTCTTTCAGGCCAGACCCATGTCTCATTCATCTTTGTCCCCAGTGACTGTGGTAGTTTTTGCACATAGTAGGTATGCTACATATAAATATTTAACATTCTGTATGTCTTTTTTTTTATCGCTTCATGCCACATTTTCATACATCTTTTAACTTAAAAAGTCATACCATAAGGCCGGGTGCGGTGGCTCACGCCTGTAATCCCAGCACTTTGGGAGGCCGAGGCGGGCAGATCACGAGGTCAGGAGATGGAGACCATCCTGACTCACACGATGAAACCCTGTCTCTACTAAAAATACAAAAAATTAGCCGGGCGTGGCGGTGGGCACCTGTAGTCCCAGCTACCTCGGGAGGCTGAGGCAGGAGAATGGCATGAACCTGGGAGGCGGAGCTTGCAGTGAGCTGAGGTCATGCCACTGCACTCCAGCCTGGGCAACAGAGCAAGACTCTGTCTCCAAAAAAAAAAAAAAAAAAAGAAAAGAAAAGAAAAGAAAACAAAAGTCATACCATAAGAAAAAAACATAAGAAGTTGTGGATTTATGTGGATGTGTAGGGACACGTATGCACATACGTGTGTGTCTTATGTGTAGAAAAAGAAAAACCACCTCACCTATTAATACTTGAGTACACATCCTAAGGATTTGTGGAGAATACCTTTCTCATTTATTAAAGGGAATATCTACAAATGGGGTTCATAAAAATATGTGTATATGTTAAATGCCAATGATAGTAAAAGCACATAAAGAAGACTCTTCTCCTGTGCTTCAAAAATAAAATGTAGTCATTTAATTTGTGCGGCAGTTGTTGATTTATCACCTAAAAAGTATTTAGTACAAAAAGGTCTGAAGAAATTAGGATTCAAAATAGCAGGCAGCTACCCAATTGTGGTCAATGTGGACATTAACCACAGTGCTTTATTTCCTAATCATTATTGCTAATTTTAGTCTTCAGGCTTATATATAGCAGTTTTAAAAACCCGAAAATTCCATGAGTTCTTTTGTTAAAACTCAGCCTTGCCCATGATGATCTCACTGTTAATTATTTTTTAATAAGTAGCTTCACTCTAAGCATCCGAGAACCTGTTTGAGCTGCCAATGTTAAAAGATAGAAATTGCAGAAAGAGCAGCAATATCTCTCTGGAATCACAGAATTATCAAGGCTTCCAAAATGAAAGGCTTTAGAGGTCAACAGGCTCAACTTCCTTCCCTGCGAACTGCATTCCTTCACCATGATATTTACAGGAGATGTTTCAGGCTCATGCTCCTAATAGGCTTCCCCATTTGCCGAGCAGTAGCTGCACCCAGTGTCGAGGGTCTATGCTTCAATCTCCTTAACACCACAAGCATTAAAGTATCAAAACCACCTCAGTAGCTAAAAGGTGCATATATATGTGCCACCACTGCCAGTGCCCTGCTGGGAGTTCCCTAGTTGGCTCCATTTAGTCCTCCTTTGCTCAGTTCATCACCAGCAGCCATCCACGGTCCCACCATGCATTCTTCAGTCTTAGGAGTTATTTTTCTGAGCTGTTGAAGTTACCTATTCAGAGTAGATCTGTGGGATTGGTAGGCAAAGTCTTGAATATGACTCCAGCTAGACAAGAAACAGAAGATGCCAAGCTGGCTTCCTGAATGGACCATCTTGAAGGGCAGTACAGTGGTGGTTAAGGTGTGGCCTCTGGAGTCAGGTTGGCTGGTTGACATCCGGGCTTCAGCGCTTATTACACCTTGGGTATATCACTTTTTGTGCCTCTGTTTTCTCTTCCAGAAAATGGAAATAATAAGAGCACTTATTGGATTATGTGAAGATTAAATGAGCTAATACTCATAACACACTTAGACTGCAAGGCATTTAGAATATATTTGATAATAATACTATCTCCTATTAGTCTCTCATCGGGTAGAACTAAAGAAGAAACTAACTCCTTATTACCAGCTTCTACTGTGTAGGCAAGTTGTGGTGCTGGCTGTTCCGGTTGACCTCTGAGACCTCACCCTGTGAAATCTATTCCAGGCTTTCTGCCCCACACTTCTCCCAGCCTAAGAATGAGTGAGAAGGGGGAGCTAAAAACTAGCTCTGAAAGTCTGTGTCAGAATGTTCTCTCTTTTGCCAAACTCACCTGCTTTTTGTTTTCTCTCTCTCTTTTTTTTTTTTTTTTTTTTTTTTTGAGACAGGGCCTCACTATGCCACTCAGGTTGTAGTACAGTTGCTCAGTCATAGCTCACTGCAGCCTCTTGGGCTCAAAGGATCATCTTGCCTCAGCCTCCCAAGTAGTTGGAATAACAAGGGTGCACCACCACGCCCAGCTAATTTTTAAAACTTTTTTGTAGAGACAGGATCTTGCTTTGTTGTCCAGGCTGGTCTCGAACTCTTGGCTTCAAGAAATCCTCCTACCTCAGCCTCCCAAAATGCTGAAAATAAAGACATAAGCCACAATGCCCAGCCTCTTTCTTTCTTTTTCTTTTTTTTTTCCACTTAACTTTAGACTATAATTTTTGACTCTCAGATTCAGTAATAATATCTTTTATATTCCTTCTACCCCAGGTAACTACCTACTAAATCAGTAGTTAGTGCCTGTAATTATCTGGGAAGGATAATGAAGGCCCACATAAGAGAATGAGTGAACAAATCCCATGAATAAAGGGGAGGTAAAGGAATTGATTAATATTCCCTGTAACATCCCATGAATAAAGGGGAGGTAAAGGAATTGATTAATATTCCCTGTAACAATATTCTATCATATAAATCCAGAACTACACTTCTTCTTAGAGATTTATACTAATATCTTATTCTTCGAACCTACTTAATCTTGATTTTTTTTTTTTTTTTTTTTTTTTTTTTTTTTTTGCTATACTGAATGAGATACACAAATTCCATTTGAATGCAGCACAAATTATTGGCTACATATGTTTTTAAGTTGGATCTTGAAACAAGCAGGAAGATTAACAAGACTGCCTGTCTCTGTAATGTAGGGTCTCAACACACAACTCTAGGGCTGGCATGTATACTGAAATTTCATAATATAGCTCAGCAGAGCAGAAATTAACTCAGTGATGGAGGCGAGCATTCAAGAGCTCAGAGGAAAAGTAAAACTGAAGAAAGAACCTGAACATTTGACCTCACTCAAAGCAACCACAAATAACACTGACTAAATTTTATCATGCAAACTTAAAAATTAATAATTTAGAGCCTGAAAATCAACATCTTGTTACATGTACATAGAAATTGTGAAATCACATGGAAATAAAACAACACCCATAGCAAGGGAGCTCAGAAAGTGTATTTAGGGCATTGGAAATTTACTTTCAGATGGAACATGAGAATTCATTTAAAATTGTTCATTGGCAGCTTGTAAATAATTTTTCCTATCTTTATCTGTGTGGTACAGATGGGAGGCTAACATCTTCCAAATTCATTTCTCAGTTATACATATGCGTAAATTGACCTGTGAAAACTATAAATTTTATGCATGTGTTTTATTAAATTCTGTCACAACTGTTATTAGTACTGATTTTATATTGTCTAGTACTTGTAGAAATTGACAATGTAGGCCTGTGAGTTAGTCAAAAGACTTTTAAATGTCTGATCAAGTGGCAGCAAACTAATGAAAATGCCTGAGTATATAAATATCCATGCACATACACACCACTAGCATTTTTATTCATGTAAAAATGTATTCAATTTAGAAAGTATCGAAGTATTCCATACGTTGTGTCAGCCCCTCTGGAACGCCTCTTCTGATGACAGTGACAGTCTCGCTGTCTGTCTGTTTAGGTATCCGTCTAGTGGACTCAGATGCGGTGTCCTTTTCCCATCCCATACACATCTTCCAGATTTGTGTGAGGACAGAATGTTGGGCTTTCTAACACAGTAGAGGCCTTCAAACTGAAAACCACTTTGTAATCTTCCTCCTGCCCATAATTTTCCTATTTACAGAGTGCCCTCCGACTCTCCTAAGTTCTAATAGAGCTCAGTTTCACTTCTGAGAAGGTAATCATTCTTTGGTCTTCCTTATGTTTCAACACTTGTATCTAATCACAGTAGATTCATGGAAACTTGATGGTAAAGAGCAAAAACAAGCAAAGTGACCACAGCAAATGTAGGCATAATGCTCATTGTTGAAAAGAAAAATTTTCAGGACCTTTTTTCTTTAAGAATTGTACTTAGTAGAGTTGAATTATTTTTACAAAGTATTAACAACTTTTCCAATCCTGTTTTACATGCATTTTCCTGAAAACTCTAAAGAATCTAAATTTAAACCACTATGATATTAAGGAAGAAGAAGTATATTTACTCTATCTTGTGCTTCAAGCATGTAATTGGAAAGAAAAAGGCATCAAAAATGACAATAATGACAAGACATTCAGGCATTTAATTGGCATATTTGAAAGTTGTGACTTATACTGGATTAGCTGTCCTACACCTTATTGTTGGTAAAGCAAAGGAAAACCAATTACAGTGTGTAATCTATACCAAATTGGACCATATTCACTTAATAAATACTTGATTTTGGCACTTTCCTAGTAGATTTGGTGTCTGGATTTGGGGGAGAGGTGGAACCCCTCTCTCCCAGTGATTTTTTGTCTAGATTTTTTGAATAGATTTTTTGTCTAACTAGAGAAATAATGGTATTCAACAAATACTGAGAACCTATATTTGTTATGCACAGCGCTGGCAGCTATAGATGCCATAGTGAAGAAGACAGAGCTCACCCTCTAGTGAGGAGAGAAATCAGGAAAGAGGCATCTTCGAAAGAGTATAATAAAGGGCTATGATAGGGAAAAAAATGATTTTTCAACGGGTCGAGCGTGGTACCATTCTCTGAGATAGGCAACATTGGGAAATGGAAGTGTGCTTACTGGGGAGTGCAGGAAGATGTATCCAGTTTGAGAGCAGTTCCTTTGAGATACCCAGGGGATATTCAAATGGAGATGTCTGGTGGACAATTGATTTTGCAAATTTTAAAGCTAAAGAGATACTTGAGCTGAAGAATAAGATCTAGGGAATTATCAGCTTTTGATCATTGAATCCTCAGGACTGGCTGAGTTCAACAGGGGAGAGTATACAGAGAGAGAAAAATAGAGGGTCCATGAAAGAAACCTTAAGGGTCACTACCATTCAATGGGTGTGCTGGGGAAGGGAAGCCTGCAGGACAGCCTAAAAGGGGCATTATCAGTGGTGAAAGACACTGCCGGCATGTCCCCACAGTCCAGAGGGGGCAGGGATCACCCTGCTGATTTAGGTAGTCATCTATTACATCTGCTTGAAATTCATAGAAAATTTTATCA
Source organism: Macaca nemestrina (assembly GCF_043159975.1). NCBI lineage: Eukaryota > Metazoa > Chordata > Mammalia > Primates > Cercopithecidae > Macaca > Macaca nemestrina. The sequence goes on from NC_092135.1 coordinate 65,575,953, forward strand.
GATAAATTTGGTTTCTAGTGTGAAACATAAGATTTATCAAATCGGGACAAATATCTAATTATTCAGTTACCAAGACTTTATAACCAAGGAACAAGTAGTGTTCTGTTTAGGTATCAGGCTAGTGGACTGATAGTGATCAGTACCTATCAATAACGATAGGTACTGTGGTGTGTAAGGTTTTTTTGAACCCTTCCTAAACATTGTCAGGACATTTACCAGTAAACATCAATTTAAATTAATGTGGTATATTTTATAAGAATGTATAATATAAAAATCATTAAGCATTATTTTATTAGTTTCAAATTGATATGAGCCCCTCAAGTATTTTGATGACCCAAGCATGCAGTATTATTTTTCATACTCTCTAGATGAATCAAAATCTATTCATTTGTCTTAAGACCCAGGGAATATTTGAGACCAGTGGGTAGAATTAGGAAGAGATTCATTCCAACCAATATAAAAGATAAATTTCTAACAGTAAGTGTTGTCAAAGATAAAAGGCTAAGTTCCCTATTGTTTTCATAAACCAGCAACTATTTGGTAAGTATGTGCTATGTGCCTACAACTATTATAAGTTCTGGAGAAAAGGTATGAACAAGATAGACAGTGCTCCTGCACTTGCGAGGCTTCCATTCTAATTGAGGGACACAGAATATAAACACAATTAAAAATCTAAACGTGAGAAAAAATCATCAAGTAGTAAATGCTATTGAGAGAACTGAAAAAGAATGCTGTGATTATACATGGCTTGTTTTATGCTGGTAGAAAAAAAAAACAAAAATGGAGAAATTGATGATTTAGTGAGAGAGGACGTTTAATTAGGAATGAAGTTTTTAAAAAATTAAGAGAGATTGGATCCAAATCCCAGGATGAAGAATTGGCCTTTATAGAACAACCTCATCATAATAACAAAAGAGAGGAACTATTTGCTCCTGAGAACAGATTATGTGCATCTCTTCCTAACTCTACTTTCAGAGGCTTCATGTTGGTCTCCTGAAATTAGTATTTATACCATTGAAATTGGCAAATGATGGAAATAAGGGCTTTTAATTTTTTTGTACTACTGTTATACATTTACCAACACATTAATGGAAACTGTACGAATAGGTTGACATAGTTCATCACAGGAAGATGGGTCATTTACTGCTTCATATTTACTTATTTCTCTGAAGTATAATGCAAGGTAATTAGCAAAAGGAAAACTGATTATAGTGTATAATATGACATATAGGAGTGACATATAGGAGATTCGAGGCATTTAAATAAAATCTGGATAGTTGCTGTTAATCAAGACCATGTAGATTTGTGTATCTGGTAAAACTTTGAACTAGATGATACCAACAGACCTACCAAACTCTAAGATGGTACGATTTTTATCATAAACGTGATTGCTAAGAAACAACAAATTCTACTTTTTGTTTCGAGTTTTGTAAATATGAATATAAGAATCATTTGCCACTTTTCTTATTTTAGTTATCACTCCTATTCAATTGCACACTAAGTTTCAGTTTGAAAAGTCTGTACTTCTACGATTTAGAACTTGACTGCAATTTGGAAAAACAAAAAAACCAACTCAGAGATATAAACAAGATATATATATACCTGAACAGTCGACATTATGAAACTGGTATAAAAGCTTTAATTAGAAAAACATCTTGGGCTAGTTCCATGTGTTTTTTTTTTTTTTCGGTTTGTAATTAATTTTTTAAATGATTAGCCTTTGTCCGTAGTTTTTCTGTTATGTTCCTTTGGCTCCACATTGCAGCGCAAGTACTACAGGGCAGTTGAATATTTATTATTAGAAGACTTTTGACAAGTGACCAGATAGATGAAAACTTCAATACTGAACTCTTACTAGATGAAAACATTGAAGTTTTATCAAAATAAAATTTGTGGAATATTTATTATTTCACCAACACTATCTAGATGATCTTTATTCCTCAGTCACATACCTTGCACGGAGGCAGGAGGCAAAAATGTAATACACAATAGTGTTTCATGTGGCTTGTGGACAGTAGATGCAAATACTGAAAAGTTCACCTGTGCTGGGCTCTGTCTTCATGCTTCATGATAAAGCCAGAGAAACATTTGTAAAGAGATCATTTTAGCCACTACAGTTGTAAAATATTTCTTTAATCTCTTGTGACTTGCTTCTGAGAGGGCTCCTTTGCAGGGAGACACTAATGTAGTTGATATCCCTGCCAGATCACCAATAGTTGAGTCTTAGGGCGTTTCAAAGAGAGAGAATCTCCTCTCTTCTTCCCTGAGTGGAGAAAATAATTTTACTCCTATCCTAGAACCAGAGCACCAGCTGCCTATCACTGTGTTGTAGTGATGATTTCCCCCAATTCCAGAACTGATTAGTATCCAATACCAATTTTTATCCCAGTTTCAGGTCTAATGTCGTGGTCTGCATCTGGTCTACCCCAAGAAGATTCTTTCCTAGAAAGGACCCCATAAAACTCTTTCTATCACTGCCCCAACTCCTGATAGAAGGTGTGCCAATTTGTAAACTAGGTGACATTGCATAAACAGAGCAGGATGTTTTGGCAGGAAAATTTGAAGTTTGTGCAGCATGTTCAGGAAGTGGATTTTATCACTTGAGCATTGAGAGCTATATCTTTTCATAGCTATTTCTAACTAAAAAATGCAAACTCTGGAAGTTATTATAGGAAGTTGCCTCTAATTGCTGTTTTGCCCTCTCTCTTGCTTGTGTGGCTCCCCACTTTATGGAAATGGGAATAGTGATAGCTACTGTGGTGTGTATTTAGCCTGTGCTTTAAGGGTCCAGAAACAGTTCAGTATGTCAGGGATTAACTTTAATGCAGTTAAGATAAGTTCAAAGGGGATTCAGTAGAAGGAACAAGCTTAATGTTCTCTACGATTGCAAAGGTATCGTGACGGAAGATTCTATTATTGTAATTTGGCTTTTAAGGTCTCAGGGGCCTGAGTATTTTCCATATCCTAATTACTTGCATACTATTTCTAGAATAATTCATGAATGGACTGTGTGAATTAGTATCTATGAGGAATCTTTCAAATACAAATCATAAGGGTCTGGACCTTCCTTTCAGTATGCATGTGAGTCTTACTGTCACTAGAAGGTGTTAGCCACACCCCTGTAAGCAGATATTTAGGTAATCCCCCTTATTTTATTGAATGTAGGATGCACTGATGCTGACATTTTCTTTAGCTTATCAAATGATTTTCACATAACTATAGGTTGACAGTGATTGTACGATTGCATTGCATTGCAAGGTAAACCTTGTTTCAGAGAGGTTAAAAAGTGAAAATATGTGCAGCTGAAAATCAATGGAATAAAGTAATGAGAGAGAATTTCCTGGACTACCCTAACACATTTACAGATTTGATAAATAGCCTTTGAAGAATTGTTGCTGATAATTTGGCATTGTTAATGCAATTTGTAGTCTTCAGATGTGTGTTTGATCAACTGGAATGAAAAGAAAGAAGGGTACACTGTAATCTCTGGAATTTCTTCATTGTGCAATGGAGCTTAAATCCTTAATATGGGATGGACATTCACCACCATCATTCATCCTACAAAAGAAATTAATTAACTAGGTAGAAAAATATTCCTTTAAATCTTGGAGGCAATGTTGTTACCCTCTTATCCCTCAATTACAATGTGTGAAGTCTTGGTAGTATTTTATTGAAGATGCTTTTATAGCTCTTTGTGATTCATTAAGCCCCAAAGCAATTTCTATAATATACTATGGTAGGTGCTGAACTGCTGCTTGAGTTACTCTTTGGAAAAGCCCATTATGGAGCAGCTTTAACTGTCTCTAGCCCCAAGAAGACCATTCTTTACAGGTTGATTTCTTCAAACTGATGAAAGTTCTGCCTGCTGAGAATGCTAGCCACTCCATTCTAAACTGTTGTTCTAGAGAAGTTTCTCAAACTTAACTTACTGACATTTGGAACTAGATAATCTATGTAGATGGGAGCTGTCCTGTGCACTGTGGGTGTTTAGCAGCATTGTTAGCCACTAGGTACCAGAGGCACCCATCTCCACCAAAGTGACAACCAAAAATATCTCTAGACATTGTCTAATGTCCCCCGGGGCACAAAATTGCACCTCTGGTTGAGAATCATTGTTCTGAAGTGCTCTTTTCCAAGTTAAATACACCCTGAGAGAATAAGGATCAGATGTTTTGAGAATTAATTCTCATCCATGTGATTATAATGATCAAATATGAAACCAAAGGATAAATTAGTCAGGGGTTATAGAAAAGCCATAAAAGCAGTAAAACAGATGCTTTCAGGTTCTGGACTCAATATCACAACATGAAGCTACACTATGAGATAACTAAGTGTCAGGGGTGAGTTTGAAGTCAAGTAGGATAGCATATACCTATCTCATTCTAGGACATTTTCTGTAAAGAGAAATAAAACCTTTAGAAATGTGAAGAAACTTTCAAAAGAATACAAAATCTGCTTTCTTTATTTTTGACTCTGTCTTGATCCTGTATATGTTTTCGGAGATGTTAAAAAAAAAAAAAAAAAAAAAAGCAGCAAGTTTTTCAACAAGACAGAGAATTTAAACAAAGAGAAACAACAAATTCTGTGGTGTAATTCAATAAAAATATTATTATAATAACATTATTGTTTCTCCATTAGTGGTTTGTCCATCACATGAAAATATTTGTCACCCAGATGCTTGTCCACAAGTACACTTTTTTTGTATATAAATAGCCTGTTCTTTAGTAACTCAATAGTTAAGCCAGGATTGACTGTGGTTTCTCATTTTATTTAAGATTTCTTTTTATAGCAACTTTAGTTTCACAGCAAAATTGAGGGGAAGGTATAGAGATATTTCATATGCCCTCTGTCCCCACACTTGCATATCCTCCCACATCAACATCCCACTCTCCCTAATGCTGTGGTGTGAAAAACTAAGTTTGTCATCTCCTCCAACAATCAGTGCCCACTTGGCACCAGTATGGAATGGCATCATGTCTCCCAAAGACTGTTATAATAGCCTGTGTACTACCTCCCTGCTTCCACATTGTCCCTAAGGTCTTTTCTCCACATTATAGCAGACAAAAAGATCCTGTTAACATCACAGCATCATGTAACTCCTCTGCTTGCAGCCTTCAATGGCTCCCCATATGATGTAGAGGAAAAACTAAAGACCACACAATGATCTGCAGGGCCCCACCTCTCTGGTTTCATCTCATATCACTCTCCCCTTTGCTCGCCTCTCTCCAGCTGCATTGACCCCTTTGGTGTTCTTAGAACATACAATTTTTGTCTCAGGAGTTTTGCATCTGCTGTTTCTTTTCCCTGTAATGCTCTTCCAAAGATATATAAGCATATGACTGCCTAGTCTTCTCCAAGTCTGCGTTAATGTCACTTTCCGAGGCCTGCTCTGACTTCCTTATATAAAGTTGCTATCACACTCCCTCCCTGTTCTACTGCCTTTCTCTTTATCTTTCTCTTATTTTTTTCCTCAAAACATGTATCTTCTAATATATTAATTCCTTGTTTTGGTATGTATCCTTCACTCCTCCTGAGAACAAGATTGAATGAAGACATACTTTTTACTGTTTTTTCCTCCTATTATATCACAAAAGCTTCATAAGGGCTATTGATGTATACTTATTGAATGGTTCTATGATAAGTTCTATGATAAGTTTCATAGTCTAGTGGCATCATTTGAAACTCATGAAAATAAGTAATGGATATTATAATCCAAATTTATTTTCAAAGTGTAAAATTCAAATAAGTTCATGAAGTTTCAAGATATCTTGAGGACCGAGTTTCAAATTATATTGAATATGGTCTGGTTTTTTTCTCTGTTTCCCCAAGAAACAAAGAAATCAGATATGGAGAGGAATAATGGGCACCTCAAGGAATTTCCTAGTGTGAAATATGAAATATGGAATTTATTGAGTGGTTTTAAATCATGATTTTTGAAGTATATATATGTACTTTATAGGAAAATATCAATCATTAGATTATTAACTTTTGGCTTTAATCAAATTGAGGAAAAAGAAAATGAACTAGAATTTATCATGTATTTTGTAAATTTACACTTTAGAAATGTATGTAAAATTTATTATTTCAAATATTTTATTCTTTGAAAAACATTCTGAGAAGATAACCAATTTATTTCATCTATAGATGATATATATAAGAGAGACCCCCTTGGCCTACAGTTTATCTTATCAGGGAAAATGAGACAGTGCCTGGCTTCCCCAGCCATGTGGGACACTGCCCAAGAAGCCTGCCTATTTCTCACCCCACCCAGAACACTGAGGGCATAAACACAGCTAAATAGTCTGTAGGCAGCTAGGAGCAGTGAAAAGAGGCATGGGCTCACAGCAACCAAGGTGCAGAACTCAACAATAGGCTACAGATTCTAACTACGTGAGAGACTTCATGAAGAGGCTCATTCAAAAATCTCAGAGGATATATCACCTGCAGACCCCCTCCAAGCTAGCCAATCTGTGCTTCCAGTACTCTGCATGTCCCATATAGCTGGCATCCTGTGTGTGCACTAACTGATGGTGCCTGTGAGCCTCTGAAGATTGTGCATGAGTTCATACAGACAGGCTTGACTCTGCTAGGTTGGAAGAAGGTGCCTAACCGGGAACACTTCAGAGCACTACCCTAGGAAAAATAAACAGGAGGCTCTCAGCCCCACCCTAGCTTTTCAGGATTTAGAGAAAACATGCAATCCTAAGAATTCTCTTCCAAAAAGGAAAAAGGGTAGTAGAGCAGGTGTACCCATAGAAAAAGTCTGAGACCTCCAAGTCTTTGGCCAAGCTAATGGTAGAAGTCTTTCTCTTCCAAAACCAGTCAATAAAGACTGGAAGAGGTGACTGCTTCTTTAAATGCAAAAACAACAATGCAAGATTTCAAAGAACGTACATACAAGAAAAATCAAGGAAACATGATACCACCAAAGTAATAAAATAATTTTCCAGTGACAACCCCAAAGAAATGGAGCTCTATGAACTGCCTGGCAAGTAATTCAAAATAATTGTTTTAAGGAAGTTTTGCAAGCTATAAGCAAGCACAGATAACTCAATGAAATAAGGAAAACAGTATATAAATATAATGATAAGTCTAACAACAAGATAGAAATCATGAAAAAGAACCAAACAAATTCTGAAGCTGAAAAATACAGTAAATGAAATAAGAAATACAATAGAGAGCTTTAATAGCAGGCTAAATTAAACAAAAGAAAGAATTTGTGAACTCAAAGACAAGTCACTATTCAATCAGAGGAGAAGAAAAAGAATGAAGAAGAGTGAATAAAGCGTCTAGGATTTTAGGACACCATGAAGCAAACGAATATACAAATTATGGGAGTTCCAGAGGACGAGAGAGAGAGAAAGAATGTATATAGGCTGAAAGTGAATGGATGGAAAAAGATATTCCATGCAAATCACACCCAAAAAGGAGCAGAGATGGCTATACTTATATCAGACAAAATAGACTTTAAGTAAAAAACTGTGACAAGACCAAGAAGATCATTATATAATGACAAAGGATGTAACAATTATATATGCACCCAATGTTGGGACACCTAAATATACAAAGCAAATATTAATGGAATGGAAGACAGAAATAGACAGCAATACAATAGTATTAGGGGACTTTAATAATCCCCATTGAAAAAGGTATAGATCATCCAGACAAAAAAATAAATAAGGAAACAGTGGGAGGAATAACACTATGGGCCACATGAACCTAACAGACAAAGACAGAACATGCTATCCAGCAGCAAAAGAATACAAATTATTTTCAAGGGCACAGGGAACATTCTCCTGCTTAGATCGTATGTTGAGCCACAAAATAAGTCTTAACAAATTTAAGAAGATTGAAATCATATCAAGTATCATTTCTAGCCACAATGGTATAAAAAGACAAATCAATAAAAGAAAAACTGGAAATTTTACAACTATGTGGAAATTAAACAACATATACCTAAACAATATGTCAAAGAAGAAGTCAAAAATGACATTTAAAAATATCCTGAGACAAACAAAAGTGGAAAGACTATAGGATGCAGCAAAAGTATTTCTAAGAGGAAAGTTCACAGTGATAAACACCTACATAAAGAAAAAAGAAAGATCTCAAATAAACAACTTTAAGCCTCGAAGAACTAGGGAAAAAAGAATAGACTAAGCACGAAGTAATTACAGAAGGAAGGAAATAATAAAGATTAAAGCAAAAATAAATTAGAGACTAATAAAAATAAAAGTGATTGACAAAACGAAAAGTTGGTTTTTTGAAAAGATTGACATTTAGCTAGACTATTTTTTAGAAAAAAAGAGAAGACTCAAATAAATAAAACCATGAATTAAAGGAGAGACATCACAATTGATACCATAGAAATACAAAGGATCATAAAAGACTACTGTGAACCATCATACACCAATAGATTGTATAAACTAGAAGAAATGGATAAAGTCCTGGAAACACAGTATTGGCATTGTTGCTGAATTTGTCAAGCAAATTTTCCTGTTATTTTATAAAAATATTCCAAACTAAATAAAGCATTTGAAAAATTTTAGCCTGAAACTTTTCGGAAAGTTTCTGCCTTCCCTTTTGGAGAAACCTGCCATTACCTCATTTCATGGGCATCTTCCTTACGATCCCCAGCTACCTTTCAGACATTGTCATGTTAGCCCTATGAACCATGGTACCAGCTGCATACCAACACAACCTAAAATTAAAATACTATTTTCTCAATTTGCTAAAAAAATTTCACATACCAAGAAAAGCTAATACTACACTGAAATTAGGAATAAGAAAAAGCTTGGGTTTATATCCTCTGGTCTAGCCCTAAAAATGTACAGCCCTAAGTGAAGATATTCATCTTCATTCCTTCTTCTACATGACTCAACATGAGGCTCAAAGATCTGAGGAAATAACTGCACTGATTTTTAGAAAGAACCTGAAACAGTGATTAAGAGCCAGATACTCTAGGGTGAAGCCAGCTTTGCCATGTACTTGTGCAACTTTAGACAAAATCCTAATCCCCCTATGCCCAAATCTCTTCACTTATAAAGCAGAGATAATCAAAAGTACTTACCTTTAGGGTTGTAATGAGGATTAAATAATTGAATACTTGTAAAACACTCAGAAGACTGTGTGGTACATAGTAAGTACTGTATAAAGATTTGTACGTAAATTAATTTTATAAACTCAGAAATGGTCACAAGGTACAAACCCTAAGTTATAAATATGGATAAAGGATTCGGATTGTCTAATTTGAATAATTATAACTGTATTTTATGGCAAACCTATTAATTTCACTACAATTATTCTTCAGACCTCATGGAAGGCCTGTAAAACACCAGTAGATTCTACTGAAAATTGACTAGGAGTATAAGAGAGAGAGAGAGACTGTGTGTGTGGTGGGGGAGGAGGGTGGGGACGGGGTATCCGGGGGTATCTAATAAAGGTGCAATATGAAAAAAAATAGCCCTCAAAAAGTAGACTGAATTAGGAGTTGAGAAATAGGAGTTGGGATAGTAGATAAAACGTGGTGATTCCTATGGTAAGGCATGGGAAAATGTTATAGAGTATCAAGGTGGGAAAGATCCCTTTCTACCAGAAAATCTCAAAGATGGCTTTGTGCAGAAGGTGATGACATGAAGTATGAGAGGGAAAGAGGAAAATTAATTAAAAAGTAGGTTTCTGATCACCTTGTTATGAGTCACAAACAATAAACCAAAGCACTGTACTTGTTAATTTGCAGTATAAAAAATTGAAAGATAGAAAATGCATTATCCCAGGCAGAAAATAATTAGGTTTTGAAATAACAGAAAATAGTACCAACTCTTATGAGAGATCAAGGTGATACTTATTAGATTCTGTAGCTTTGGAAAAAGAAGTTGCTGTTAATTAGATTAAATCTCTTAGTTCTACCCATTTACTTCCAATGATCCAAGCACTTAGGGATATACTTGAATAAGATTAGTGTTTGCATACTACCTTGCCCATAGTAAACAAATATTTTATAAATATGTATTTATAAAATTAACAGAAAAATCCTTATATTGAGCGCCCAAAAGGGTCTTAAACAAATACTTTTCAAGATAGTATTAATATACCAAATTATCCAATTAGTAATCATAACAGTTACAAAAATTATCTACTTCAGAATTATTTAGTTAGATATTTAGAATATATTTGGAATACAGTTAGATTTATACAGTTAGCTATCTAGCAAAGCCTTTTGGGGTAAAATATTTTCAAGGACCTCTGACTAAACAGAAAATGTGTCCCCTTCATTACATTGCTGAGCAAAGATATAAAGTAATCACTAATTATTGTAACATTAGCTATGCATGATTAATCATATAGTTAGATCAGTTGGAAGTTATATATTAACTGGTTCTCAGTTAAGCATTGCTATTCTATTTATTCATGCAAATTGTTATTTTAATTAAATACGCAACCGTAGTAAATCACAATAAGTGGTCTCAGGATCTACATGAACTAGTAGTTACCAGAATTTAGTATATATTAAATACAACTAATATTGGTATTAAAAGAGGAAGAAAATTCGTATTTGGGGACTTTGCAACTGTGAATCAAATATTTTTACTTGTTATTAAGATGGTGCCTGCCAACAATCTGTTCAGAAATACCCATTAGAGTTATAAAGTAAAAATTTAGTTTAGCTTATTGATGGAAAGCTAGTGAGTGAAAAGCATGGTCTCTGTCTCTACCTCTCCCTGCATCCTATCCCATTATAGATACTAAATGTTTTCATGTACTTTAAAAAAAAGGTTTAATAAATGTTCCAATTTGTTTCATGTAAGGAAAAGGTTAAATAGAAGTATGCTTATAACATAAAATGGCTAGTTAAGAGGCAAGGGGCCATGTCTGGACTGAAAAACATTTTGATGCAACCTCCAGGGAAGATTTTCTCAAAGAATAACAAGCATATGACTTAACCAAATAGTCCATCCAGAGTTCAATTTGTTTGGAGTTGTATAGACTCAGGTATCTCAAAGGAGCTTACTACATCCTGTTTGGGACATATGTAAATGATATTCTGGCAAATGCATTGATAAACTGAACAGTACTTGATGAAAATATTAAGCCAAAGACATGAAGGACCAGGGAAGAAAAATCAAGCTTTGTCTGTTTTTTAAGAAATACAATTTTTTTTAAGAATTTGGATTCTGACTGTTTTTTAATACTGGGAAATCTGACATTAAATGTGATGAATAGTTGCATATTTGTGATAATGTATATAAAATATAGTATCAAATTATTTTTAAAACATTTTTTCTTCAATAGAAAAAGGCAAAACTGTAATATATCACCTTCTGAAATTATTTTTGACTGGGTTTCAAGACAAGTAGCCAGCATGGGACCTGACACTGGAAGTGTATTTTCCAAAATTACAGACACGTAACAGCCTTAAGCATCTTGCCCAGGACTGTGGTCTGGACTTGCCAGATGAGCCCCTGAGCACCTTGGGGGCTGAGCTCTTCTGTAGCACACACAAGAGTCTTCTTGCTTCTGGTGTGCTTTATCACCCTCAGTTTTCCACAATATGTGAATTAAAATGGTATCTATTTGGAAATGTTAAAATCAAATCAAGAAGTGAACTGGATTCCCAATTCACCATAGCGTAAGAGAAACTGAGTGGTCTGAAAACAGTTTTATGTTACTTTGTCACATTGGCTCTCAATGCTGTCATACTCCAAGTCCCATTTTTATAGCAAATATTTTATGACACACCTGTATTCTCCTCAAAGAAATTCAGATAAACTACCTGCATAGACTATTTCAAAGAAATAAATAGAATGTCACACATGCAATCTAAAGGAAAAATATATAAATGCCTTGGAGCAGGACAGTGGTGACATAATGAAGTAATCAGACACTTGCATCCGTTCAGAGGTAGACTGGCTGTAGGCTCATGGTGAATGTGGCAGCTACACAGGCAGACTGATATAGGTGATTGGACTGGGAATTCAAATGCTATGAACAGTGTTACTGTCCTGTGATGTTATTTTCTGAAAGTGAACAACTCCTAGCAAAAACAAATCCCAAAAACTCTGACCAAAATACAGCCTTTCCTTTCTTTACACAGTAGCTCCACTACTGAGAAATTCAATATACATTACAATCATGCTTTTAAAAATACTTTGTGTTTTCATGTGAAAACATTAGGTTTACAGCCTTCTGTAATTACAGCCAGATATTTCACCTGAATGCATATGGAAACCCATGCAGGATCGAGGAATATTCTGTATATTACAGGGTATCTAGTATCCCTAGCCCCCACCCACTGAATGCCAGCGGCACCCTCTTCATTTTGGTGACTACCGAAACCATCTCCAAAATTTCCAAAGCAGCTCCCAGAAATGGTACCAAGGATGTTGAGAGCCACACCTGGTTCTCCGCATGGCACAGGATCACCCACTACTTGCACCCTGCGTTGGCCCCTGAAGGGCCTAGACCATGCCCCCTCCCCCCCCCCATGCAGGATGGAGCGAATCTCATGGTTCCAGATGCGGTGCTGCTCCTGGCTGTCCCAGAGGCTGCAGCATGCCACGCTTCCTCTCCCGCACACTGTTCTCAACACTCCCCTCTCTTTTTACAAGTAATTCTTACCAAGTGCAACATGCAAACTCGTAAATAACTTTTTTATCCCAAAGGTTTTTTTGTTTTGTTTTGCTTTGCTTTTTTAACATTTGTACAAAAATATGAAGAAAAAAATGTAAGGTTTCAGAGAAGCGGAAAGTACTGATAGTGAAGGTTATTTTTTAAGTGAATATGTAAAGGCTTTCAGAGCTAAAGATGCATCACATGAGTTGTTGAGCGAACCCTTTGAATTTTTATCAACTCTTCCCATCTAATATCATATATATATATACACACACACACATATACACACACACACACATGTTTTTATATACACACACACACACACACATATATGTGTATGTATTTCTTTTGAGACAGAGCTTTGCTTTCTTGCCCAGGCTGGGATGCAGTGTTGCGATCTCAGCTCACTGCAACCTCTGCCTCCTGGATTCAAGTGATTCTCCTGTCCCAGCCTCCCAAGTAGAAGGGATTACAGGCACCCGCTACCAGAAGAGACGGGGTTTCTCCATGTTGGCCAGGCTGGTCTCGAACTCCTGGCCTCAAGTGATCCACTCGCCTTGGCCTCTGAAAGTGCTGGGACTACAGGCATGAGCCACCGCACCTGTCCCCAATAATTAATATTTATAATGTTTACAACAGTGTCTGGCACGTTGTAAGTTCTGTAGTCTTTGCTAAGTAACTAAATAAGTACTCTCAAAGTTATTTTAAAATTCAAATTTGGTCCTATTTCTTCCTTGATCAAAAACTTCAGTGGATTTTTATTTTAAATTCAAACGTTTTTTAAGAAAGTCAAATATGTATACATAGATAGAGAATAAAATAGTGGTTATCAGGAGCTGGGTGAGGGGTGGGAAAAAGGGGATGTAGGTCAATTAATATGAAGTATCAGATATGTGGAATAAACAGGTCTAAATATCTCATGTACAACATGAGAACTATTGTTAACAGCAGTGTATTCAGAATTTTTGCTAAACGAGTAGATTATAGCTGTTCTTACAGGGGAGATGGGTAACTGAGATGATGGGTATATATCTCATGACACCATGTGTGCGTCTCATAATGCCACATTGTATACCTTAAATATGCGCAATAAGACTTATTTAAAATATTTTTAAGGAACAGATTATTTTCTTCACATAAAAATCTTACGTGAAAACACACTATATAAAAGAGATAAAAGCAGTTTTGCTCCGGTTAGAACTGGGATAAGCACCATCCCACTCAAACCTCCTCTTCACAGTGGCTAAAGCAATTCCACAGAACCCTCTTTCTCAGGAAACCACTGACCCCAAGATACATGAAAGATTTTTAGCATGGCCCTATAAGGCCTCCAGGCTCTGATCCCAGAACTCCTCAATCACTATAGACACCCTCACACTGTAGCATCCCACCTTACCCTGCTAGGTGCAGTTCACCAAGTGCCTCAGAATGTCTCCTGCCTTTGTATTTTTGTTTTCACTGCTCCCTCTACCCTGGACCCCATGTAATAGTCCATTCTCATGCTGCTATAAGGACCTACCCAAGACTGGGTAATTTATAAAGGAAAGAGGTTTAATTGATTCACAGTTCTGCATAGCTTGGGAGGCCTCAGGAAACTTACAATCATGGCAGAAGGGGAAGTAAATGGGTCCTTATTCAAATGGTGGCAGGAGAAAGAAGTACAGAGTAAAGGTGAGAAAAGCCCCATATGAAACCATCAGATCTTGTGAGGGCTCATCCACTATCATGAAAACAGCATGGGGGAACTGCCCCCATAATCTAATCACCACCCAGGAGGTCCTTCCCCCAACCCATGGGAATTATAACTCAAATTACAATTCAATGTGAGATTTTGGGTGGGGACACAGTCAAACCATATCACCCCCCCTTATCCAATCACCCAGGTAAATGCCTACCCACCTTCTATCTGCTCTCTAGGATGTTTTCCTTCATAGGCCTAGATAATTAACCTCTCTATCTTTGTGCCCCCATTCCACTCTGTTCTGACAGCCATCACAGCTTTCATAATAGCAACTGCTGTTGATAGATAGTTTCCACTATACCAGGGACTGTTCCATCCCCTTTCCTGTGTTAACAATTCTTCCTCATAATAATCCTGTGAGATAGGTACTGATAGTGTCCCCATTTTACAGATCAGGAAACTGAGGCCCAAAAAAGCTAAACAATTTCCCCAGGGTTATTCAATGACTAGGAAGTGGGAGCACCACAATCCGAGCTTAAGTAGTCTGCCTGATGAGATGACTGTACTGTATTTTTTATTTTAGCACCTACTGCCTTCTACACTGTGACCTCCATAAGCACCAGTCCCATCTTATGCATCTTACAATATCTACCACTCAGAAATGCTGTTGAAAAATTCAAATGAGTAATTTCTTCATGGGCTCAGCCCACTGAGAAACTTTAACTCAAAAATTTATTAAATGTTTATTGGCTTTTCTATTAATTTCCATTTTCCAGTTTTCCCTACCTTCTTATAAACTGATAAAACTAAGAAAGCTAGATCACAGTATAGCAGCTTGCAGCTCAACTGGTAATCAAAATTTAAAATATTTTGAAGTAATTTCAATTAATAGATTTATCATTGTTTTCTGGATAAACTTTACATAAATATATTAAACATGCTTATGTGGTAGACAGTTTGGTTCATGTAATGTATATTTTTGTGTTGTGGTATTCAAAGGGCTTTTTCCTGTAAAATATTTTAAAATGAGTAATGTGTGCATTTCTATTTCTATTTTTCCAAAAACTTGGAAGTTTTAAAAATTAACTGTGTATACTTTGAACCTTTCCAATCTTTTTATACCTATTCTTTTATACCTCTTCTGTTCACAGTAACTACATTTCTTTTTCCCCAATTTTTTTTTTTTTTTTTTTTTTTTGAGACAGAGTTTTGTTCTTGTTGCCCAGGCTGGAGTGCAATGGTGCAAAATCTCGGCTCACCACAACCTCCGCCTCCCGGGTTGGTTCAAGCAGTCTGCTGCCTCAGCCTCCTGAGTACCTGGGATTACAGGCAGCTGCCACCACACCCGGATAATTTTTGAATTTTTAGTAGAGATGGGGTTTCTCCGTGTTGGTCACGCTGGCCTCGAACTCCTAACCTGAGGTGATCCGCCCACCTCAGCCTCCCAAAGTACTGGGATTACAGGCGTGAGCCACCGCACCCAGTTTCAACATTGTTCTTAATTTGGAACATTGTAGTGGCCTCTGAGAATTTTCCAGGTCTTGAGAAATCAAAGCTCCCAGTAGTTAAAATTGTGAGTCTCAGAATCCATTAGCCTCTAGGTCTGTCTTTTACTAGCTGAATGACAGTGAGCAAAGTCACCCATCATCTCTGAGTATTCATTTTCTCACTTGTAAAAGCGAATTTTAATAGTCCCTACCTCAGTGTCTTCAAAACAGTTAACTCAATGCCTGGCTTATAGTTTATACTCAACAGACGTTAGTTGCTTTTAAATTTCATATTTATCTTACGGGCAGGGGCTGCTTTTTAAAAATAAATGTCTCAACTTTCTGTTAGATAAGAAAGTGAGTATCCCTTTCACTTACCTTGCAAGTAGCATATATTTATTTCATGGTTTTCCTTTATTGATAGAATGGGTTATCTGATATTGGTCTTTCTAATTCATAAACATGGGTTTTTTCTACTTAATAAACCATATCAATGTCTAAATTACTTTTTCTCCCACTACTCTTTGGTGAAACCTTACAGCCTGGCATTTTCTAAATGCTAATTGCTTTCTTTTCTCACTCTGGTAATTCATTCCAAACACACACTTCTGATGTAGAATTAGTTCTACATAAATATTTTGTAAATGGAAAATATCACGTAAAAAGTTAAACCTTTGTTTCAGATGCGGGGAACAGATTTATGAATATGCATCAGTGATTTAGAGTCACCATGTTGCTAAAAGCCCAGGACAGGAGGATTTCTGTTTCTACATTTCATTAAGCTGATATGTAAAAACTCATTAACAAAAAGTCAATCTGTTAAAATGTTTTGTGTTGAAATCCAGAAATAAAGATTTCAAATAGAGAAACAGAGAGAGAGAAAGAGAACTTTGTATGCACTCACAAGTACACATCAAAATCTCCTGGTGGTTTGCATGACATGGAGTGGGAAGGCAACCTTTCTAACGACCAAATCACTAAATAACCAAGCCTCCAAAGCATTTGACACTGGATAAGAATTTTTTTTGGGGGGTGGGGGGGAGCCAAAAACCTATTCTCTCTATTTTTATCCTGTTTTTAAGTAGTCAAACTGTTTTCCTAACATTCTCTAAATTCACAGATTCTGAAAGAGCTAGCTATTTGTGATTCATGTAGTTTTTAGTAAGTGAAATGGATATCTCGGGAGGTTAAGGGATTTATCTAAGCCAAGGCTGTTCAAAATGTAGCACTAGAATGAGGATTTGGAGACATTCCTCATATTCTCTCCGATTATTCGTGCAGAATTTACTTCTTTCAAAGAACTGAAACCATTAAGAAATTTTTATTATACTTTGGGTAAAATGAAATACATAAAATAAAATGATATATAATAAGGAGTAAGTTGCTCCAATTTGCAAAAATCTGATCTGATATCAGAAATAGAATAAAGCACTTTTGAATTTTTTCTGTGACTGTGTTCCAGTCATTTAAAAAATTCTAAAGCTGATTAATTCTTTTAAAATTTATAATTGCAAGGTTGCTATAATTACTGTTGTTGTTTAACCAGAAAGCATAAAACATGACAACAAAGGCTGTGACAAGGAGCTCTGTATAACCAGAAATGAGGTTAGGAAGGGGATGGAATAGAAATGAGGAAAGGAGTTCATGTCAAATGCGCTGCAGCAAGCACACAGCTTGGGAGACGGCCACATGATATAGAAATATTAACTCCCATCATAGCATTTTGCTTTCAAGGAGTGAAGCTGCAGCCGTCAGACAGATATACTTTTTATCCATCCCAAAAATCTGTTGTAAATCAACATTTTCTGCTGGATAAAGCAGAGAGTTTGAGTCAAATTATTTTTGTCCTATCTCTGTTTTAATGACCCAAATTGTCTGTGAAATCATCTCCATTGTGAAATACCTCCCCATCCTTTCAACCCCAGTGAATCTTATAGGTCATTTCTCCAAAGTCAGACTGATGGTTGCTGTTAACCAGGAAAAACATCTGGAAGCCATCTGCTACAGTTCATGCGGGAAATCTCAGACTCAAACTAGTCCTTGCTATGATATACAGCATCCTAAATAACTGTGTCACTGACTGAAGCACCTTTCATTTCGATTTTCCAATGTAAAAATATAGCAAGAAGACAACTGATTTCAGTGGTCGATTTACATATCACCTTGTTTGAAAGCAGAGGCATGCACTAAGTTTCTCTTGAAGTTATTTTAAGCCGGAAAATGCTACTTCCAATCAGCACCACAATTAATTAATGAGTTCGTATATTCTAAACCCGTATATGTAGGGCCTGCTATATGCAAGTCACTGTAGCAACATAAGACGAATGTGGATCCTACAGCCAAGATGCTCATGGCACCGTGCAGTCCCTAAATCCAAAGAGGATGCACAAAGCCTTTGTCAGTAGTGCAGGTTGTTTTCAGAACAATGAAGAATTATGCTGAGCTGTCCTTTTTTGGGCTTGCTTTCCATCATACCACTTCTGTGAAGTGATGTCATTAAGGCAAATCATATTAAATCAGTTCCATATTCCAATAATTCTAAAATAATAAATTTTTATTTTTTAAAAAGAAATGCCACAGCTACTTTTGCTCCTTGCCTTTCCCACCTAATTGGAGATCATATCCTTTAATTTTCCCCTTGTTCTGTGACTCACTTCTCCCCATCCTGTTCCTATTGCCTTGGTGTCTACCCTCTTCTCTCTTGCTTAGACTGTTACATCCTCCCTGTCTTTATTCCCGGCTAGTTCCAATTTACCGTCTTTTTTTGTTTGGTATTTTACCTGTGGCATTTTGGTCCAATGGAATGAGCTTTTACAAAAGAGAAAATAAATAAGATAATGAATGACCTTTCAACTAATTAAAATTATCAAATAGTTATGAAAATAATTCTTCATCCAAATTCCAAATATTATTTGATATATTTGCATCTCTTATCTCATAATTGCTGCTGCCATGTTATCAAAATGGTCCCATTTGCATTGCAGAATTAAAATACTCTGCCCTCCTCCGCACAGCTAACAGGGCACTCCTCCTAAAAGGCTTAACCCATTATCCCTCTCTCTTGCTTAAAACGCTTCAATGACCTATTACCACAGCAGATTCTCAGACTTGAATATGTGTGAGAATAACCTGAAGAGCTTTTTAAAAATGCAAATTCTCAAAGCCAGGCCCTCCCGAGATTCTGATTCTGATGAGTAGAGGTGGGGATCCAGCCCGGCATGGCCAGGGTGCCCTCTGTCCTAGTGTCCTTCTTTCCTGGCAGCTTCTCCACCTCCACCCTCCCCACCTAGTCTCTCCCTCTATCCTCTTGCTGTAAATTCCTTGCAGATGGGAATCTATGTCCCCAGAACCTGGTAGAGCACTTAGGGAATGTATGGCTCTTCATAATTACTTTTAAATGAAAGAAGGAAATAATATGTATACTCAAAGTAACTGTCTGGTTTGATAAAATTAGAAATTTGTGAGTTTTTGACAACTTTCTGAAATGAATGCATCAATTGTTCAAGACTGAAAGAAATCATACAGAGCATTCAGCTTTGGCTCTAATTAATATCTATTTCTGGTTACCCTTAGAGGAGGAAATTCTAATATATTACTATTATGATTTATGATGAAGATGACTTATAAACATGTAGATTTTTAGAAAAACAATGGACTTGCTTTTAATTCTCAGGGTTGTTCATTGACCAAGGCACAGATTCCCTAAATACTTTAAGCAGTTGGAGCAAGAATAGAATGTCGTTGATCATTTGTGACAGTGTGTTAGTATTATTAGGTACAGTACTTCCTTGATATCTGTACTTCTTTACATTACAGGGTGGCAGTAGACACCAAAGACCTTACAAGGAAGGTGCAAGCGATCAAAATAACTACGAACCTAGTCTTCTTCAAAGTTCATAAAGCCCTGCCCCTATGCAGTGCCAGCCAGTGGAAGCTCTCTATAGCCCACTTTGCCAGGGTATTGGATTTGGTATAAAGTCATAGCCCAGATAAAAATACATCTGAGGGGCCAGGCACGATGGCTCATGCCTGTAATCCTAGCACTTTGGGAGGCCTAGGTGGGCAGACGGCTTGAGACCAGGAGTTCAAGACCAGCTGGGGTAACATGACCAAACTTCATCTCTACAAAAAATATAAAAATTAGCCGGGCATGGTGGTGGGTGCCTGTAGACCTAGCTACTTAGGAGGCTGAGATGGGAAGAACACCTGGGCCCGAAAGGTCGAGGCTGTGGTGAGCCATGATTGTGCCACTGCCCTCCAACCTGGGTGACAAAGTGAGAGTCTGTATCAAAAACTAAAATTATTCAAATAAAACACACACACACACGAAAGACAATCCAGCTTCTGAAGTACCTTTTGTGATTCCTCATGAGGAACTGTGGTTCAAAAGAACTTAGGAGAATAAGCATAACTGTTATTTTATTTTTGTGTGTTTTGGCCCTGGTGGATGGGAAGATACACTAATGCATCTAATATACTGATACACTAAGAACACGGACATCCATGTTTTTCTCTCTATCTGGAACACTTTCCTTCTTCACCAATCTCTTTCTTACTCATCCTTCACATCTTAGCTTAGAAGCCATATTCTCCAGCAAACCTTTCTGTCTTGTACTGCCTGGGTTAATTGACACCCTCTGTGTCTTCCAGTGCTTGTCTCTATCACAGCACCTAATGCAAGGCATCAAAATTTCACATTAACTGGTTAGTCTCTCCATTTAACTATGAGTTCTTGGAGGGAGAAATGCTATTGCAGTCTCCATTGTACCCCCAGTATCTAGAAAAGAGGCTTCAATAAAGTAGGCAAGGAATAAACATTTGCTAGGTGAATCAATGATTTGTGTGTGTTTATTCAATAAAATCACTGAATATAGTCACAGCCTACAAATTACCTAAATTTTTCCCATGTTCTTGTTTTCTTCCCTCCAAGCCTGAAATATTACCCAGTGTCTGATTTAATTTCAATAGAGGAATAAATTGTATAGTCTGGAAAGCCAGACGGCAACAATCTGCATTCAGTGCTGGCTCTATCACTAATTAACCATCTCACCTTTTTTCAGACCATTATGCCTTTCTGGTCCTATTTTTGTTACCCCAGAGAGCTGATTTCCAGTCCAGAGATTACATGAGTCCAAAAAGAAAGTCTTCATATTTCAGGAAAAATACCTGCTCCTATGATAAACATAAGCCTCATTTGTTCTCCTAGGATGTGATAGAAGTTTTTATGATGATCTTTTGTAACACTAATAAAACTCCAATGACTTTAGCCACATAGCATTTTTCCTCTTTATTCTAAGCAGAATTATTATTTTAATAATTCTCATTATTAGAATTCTTTAATTCTAATATTAAAGAAAGAAAAGGTAATTCATACCCAGTGGTGATGGCAATAGCTTGGCAGTCAGATCAGGCAGCAGTGATGCCACATGTTGAAGGATCGGCTAACAGAGTCCACACTCCTGTCCCATCAGTTAATTGTAGCCACCTGGGGCTCATGAAAAACAGACACATGACAGTTATGGGCATAAACAACATCAACCACAACCACTTAAATCTGAAAATGAGTCCCAACATAACTACTTCCTACTCTAAACTGTGGAAATCAGGATAATGTCACCTTACTTTCATTGCCTCTCAGATTGTATAAGAGTCTAAGGATGTAACAAGATATTGTACATGGAAATCTTGGTAAGTTGTAAAATAATGCTGCAAATGTTAGTTCTTAGACAAATTCAGACTGCCATGGAGACTCCCTTTAAAATAACCTAATAGTCTGTCAGTCTGTAAATATTTATTAAGCACATATGTGTCAAACACAGCACTTGGCATGGTTCTAAAAGAATGTTATCCATTATTCTTTTTTTAAAGAGACGGGGTCTTGCTATGTTGCCCAGGCTGGTTTTGAACTCCTGACCTCAGTGATCCCCCAACCTCAGCCTCCTGAGGAGCTGGGATTATTGGTGCATGCCACAGTGCCTAGCTATCCATTATGCTAGTTAGAGTAAATAGAAAACAAGCACATAGGAAGACAAACAAAGTATTAAAATTGTTTTCAGAGCTTTTGAGAAGGCCTTTAGCAAAGAAGCTCAGGAAAGGCCTGCGATTTGAGTTGAGAGCTCTGAATCTAAGGAAGAGAATCCCAAGCAGATGCAGAGGCCTTGAGGCAGGAAGGAGTCTGGCATATTTAAAGGATGGAAACAGGCTGAAGGTAGAGAATAGAGAGTGATGCCCAAGAGGTAAAATATGAGTCAGAGAGAGAGCAGGGGCCAGATCTTATAAGGCTTTGTGGACCAAGGTGAAGAGTTTGAGAGTTTGGATTTTATTCTCTGCAGTGGAATAGTGTCAGAGAATTCTAAAGCAGTGCAGCCACATGCCAAGTGGCCCTCCAAACCTGCTCTTTTAGCTACTTTTTTCCTTAGAGGAACGAGCAGAAAGGCAGTCTTTCAGGCCAATTTAAATCAACTAAGGACATGCACTGTTTTGTTTGCTTTCTTAAATCTGTTAAATATTTTACTTCACCTGCTTTACTTAAATAAAAAAAGGTCACTTTTAATTTATTTATTATTGGTTTGCTTTACTGAAAACTAAAATAAGATCAAGAGTTATTTGCAATAAGCAGTGACTGTCGGTCTGTGAGCTTGGAATTCAAAGAGAAAGACTGTTAGAACTCTTTAACCCTGTTTTGACTTGTTCATTATTTTTAGTATTCCATTTTGAGAAAAATTAAAGATGGAAAGATTAGACAGTACATGAGGATTTATGAAGAGCTGGTTTTAATAAAATCTTTTAATACTTTATGCAAAGTTAGGTTTACTAATAAAAACATGTGCTTCATTCATCTCAACATTCCCACACATTTACCCACAGTTAGATACTGGGCCTTACAGCTTTATAACATATTTAGAACCTACAAAAACCTCACCTATTTAAGATTTTACTAGAGAATGAAACATAATCTTAGCAATGCTAAGCAATGCTTATTAATTAAGCATTTAATTATTAATATTTAATTATTTAATATTTAATTATTAATAAGCAATGCTTATTCATTCATGTATATTTTTATATGATTAGCCATTAGAGGAATCTAGATTTTTTTGTGTGCTTCCAAATTTCATAAAATTTAAAGGAAGTGCCATTTTAAACATCTAATGTAAGTTCTCAAGATCAAGATCAAACCAATTCCTTCTCCTTGCTATACGGTTACTTATTTGATGATTTTGTTTTTATTTTCAATTGAAAAGAACAATATTTTAGTAAGTTTTAACTCCTCCTGAAAGCCAGTCAAGTTTTCTAAAAGGTATTTAAAGCTCACAGTCACTGTATTGGTTCTATTTCATGCTCATGCCAACATGTCCATGTGCATACTTACACACATACACACAGAGTAAATACATTTGTTTGGTTTTTAATATGTAAGGCTCCAGAGAAGAGGAGACCGAGCATAAACTTGTGGGTACTGACTGTTTTTCACGTAGAGCCACTGCTTTCTCTCTCTGCCGTGCTCATCCCTGAGCAGCACGTCAGGCCCTCTGCTGATTCCTGCAACACGGACAGTCACACCTTCACACAGCCAGAGGACAAAGGGGACCCACATCTAGAGAGACATTTCTAAATCTGCCAGGAAGAGATCTGTATTGTCATATAATACTTTTCACTATTCTGCTGTGGGTGTGTTTCAGAGGTCTCAATGTCAACCCAGACATCTTGGAATTTAGGAGAAGCTCTCTGATTTATTTCACAGCACACGCAAATTGTGCTCTGACCCTGAGTGACAAATTCCTACACAGAACCTGAAAAGCTCTCTTAGACAATAGTTGGACTTTTTAGCTGGCTTTGGAAGTATTATGGAAAATAGATGTTTCATAGCCAGAAACTCTCTTGCATTATTCTCATTGAAAGAGAGAACTTGAGACTTATCAGAGAACTAACATTTTAAACAAAAACTGTAGAGTATCCCAAATTGCTGAAACCAAAGCTCTAATTTAACAGCGAACATATTTAAGTGAAGATAAGCTAAAGGGTTTGGTAGTCATGGCAACATGATGTGAAAATATACCATGTCATTCAAGTCTATTAGAAAAAAATAAATTATTATGCCAAAGGTTTTTGTTGCTACTTTAAATACTGACTGTGGAGGAGGAAAGAAAAGAAGAAGATAAGAGAATAGAGGGGCAAGGATTATATTTAATGTTTTTTATTAGGAAAATACTGGTTTGAAAATAACATGGTCTAAATTCTAAATACATTTGACTAAAAACAAAATTGATATTAAAAATAAAGAACATGGAAGAAAAATAAAAAACAAATATGCTTCCTTACATAAATGCGTTAAATCTGTTTCCTTCAAAAAAAGAATCTAGAAATGGAGAATAATTTCATGTTTTTTACCATTTAAATGAATTGCTTTTAGAACACACAATTTTTGACTATTCATATGAGAAACAAAACCCCAAAAGCACAACTTAAAATAACTTTAAACAAATGTACAAACTAGTCAAAGCCTTATTCAAAATCATAAGACAGACAGGCGATTAAATTGAAATTATTGCAGATAGTTTAAGGTACGGAGAGTCAAAAATAGAAATAATCTGAATTTTATATTCATTAAAAATCCCAGCTATATTTTTGAGGTCTGTTCTCAACTTTTTTCTATGCTAGAAATTCATATCTAGCTGTGAATTTTTTTCTTATAAAATGTAATCACACTATACATGTCTGTCAACAGTTTGATAGCTTAAAAACCTGACTTTGATATCAAATACACTTGGATTCTAGACTCAGCTCTCAGTTCTATTTCTGAAGGTGTGTTTTGGGGCCCATCTGAGCCTCGTTTCCCTTATATGAAAAAGCAGACATAATAAAACACCTTAGCAAAGGACCATTGTCAGACCAAAATATATTAAACAGAATAGAAAAGGCAATCAATAGATACCAAAACAGATCTGACACAATGTGAGAATTTTCTGCCAAAGATTTTAAAGCAGCTGTCATAAAAATGCTTCAACAAGCAATTATGAACACACTTAAAACAAATGACAAAATAGAGTCTTGGCAAAAAATTAAAAGTCTCATCAAAAAATATAAAATATGAAGAAGGACTGAATGGAAATTTTAGAACTGAAAAATACAATAATGAAATTTTTAAAACTCAATAGGTGGCTCAGCAATAGAATGGAGGAGACAGAAGGGAAAAATCATTAAAGGTGGAGCAATAGAAGTTACTCAATCTGAACAATAGAGAGAAAATCAACTAAAAAAAAAAATGATCAGAGCCTTCGGGCCCTTGAGATTACTACAGAAAAAAATCTAACATCTTTATCGTCAGAGTCTTAGAACTAGAGAAAAAAGAGGACAAAACTGAAAAAGCATTCAAAGAAATAATGACTGAAATTTTCCCACATTTGACCCAAAACCCCACACACCTATAGATTTATGAAACGGAGCAAAACCCCAAATAGGATAGGCCTAAAGAAATTCATAACACTGTAGTCAGTATCTAAAAGTTTATATTTGGTCACCTCTTTTCTGGGAGGCTTACGTATGTACTCTGTGTGCATATGTGTACATGTGCACAGAGACATGTTGGCGTGAACCTAGAATAGAACCAACACAGTGACTTTGCACACTCAACATTACTTACATACTTTTTAGAAAACTTGACTGGCTTTGAGGAGGAATTAAATCTTACTAAAATATTGTTATTTTCAATTGCAAATAATAACAAAATCATCAAATAGAAGCACCATAGTCAAACCTCCTCCCAAAAAAAGACCAAAAAAAAAAAAACCTTGAAAGCAGCAACAGGGAAATGCATTACTTATAGAGCAAAACAGTTTGAATGACAGTGGATCTCTCATCAGAAACCGTGGAGGCCAGAACACATTGAGAGAGTGCTGAAAGAAGAAAATAACTCACAATCTGGAATCCTATATCCAGCAAAAATATCCTTCAGGAATTAAGAGGAAATCAAGACATTCTCAGATCAAGAAAAAGTAAGAAAACTTGTCACCAACAGACATACCTGAAAAGAATAATTACAGCAGTTGTCTAAATAGAATGAAAAGAATACAAGGAGGAATAGTGGAACATCCAGCAGGAAGAAAGAACATGGTAAGCAAAGATGCAGCTAAATACAATAGACTTTTCTTTTCCTCTTGAGTCTTCAGGAAAGGGGTGAAGACTGATCACCTTATAAAGACTTCCAGATTCCAGAAGATAGGGGGAGCCATTTTAAGGTCAGAACCAGAGGACTGGTGTGATCTGATCTGGCCTTTAAGGGTATCTTCCTGGTTGCTGTCGGGAAACCAGAGTCAAAGCAGAGAGACAAGCATATGATCACCCTGAATGAGATGACAGGGACCCAGACCAGGATGTCTGCAGAGAAGGGGATAAGACATGGTCTATTTCTGGATATATTTTGATGGTAGAATCAACAGGATCTGCTGTTGCATTGATTATAGAGGAAGATGGAAAGAGAGGTTTTGTCAGGGACTATGCCAGGATTTCTGTTTCAACAACTGGAAGCTTAAGGTTAGCATTACTTGATATTGAAAAGGCTTCTGGTAGAGCAGAAATGGGAAGAAGGCAATGAGCTTTGTAAGAAGTCATCGAGAAGATAAATTTGATAAAATTTAATTTCTTAATTATGTTCTCATACAAACATGCAGAAAGCCACATTTATCTGTTTGCATATTAGCGACATCCTGAAATTTGGAGATTTGGAAATATTCCAAACCATTAACTGTGATTTGAGCTATATATAAACAATGATTTATTACAAGAGAAAAATGACAAAAACAATCATTTTAAAATTTTGAAAATTTGATTAAAAAATTCAAAATAAATATTAATACCATAAAACATGACCATTTCTAAACATTGTAAAACATCAAGTAAAAGTTAACTATAAAATATAAATAAGCATAACTTAACATTCCAATGAAAATAATTACTCAGTAAAAGTAATTACAAAATAGTTCAAAAATAACAAATTATTTATAAAGTAAAAATAAATAACATTTAACTAATAATTTTTAGAAAGAAAGTGAAGTAATATTTATTTTTCAAAAGTGGAATTCTTAAAAAACAGAATTGTCATTGTTGAGTTTGGAGTTTATTTTTGGTGCAGATTTTCTCACTCTTATAAAAAAATCTTTCTGAATATAAAAGGGCTTAGGGAAGAGGGAAAACACAGTTATAAACCAATTCCAAATATTTTCCTGTTACTCCATTTTCAAACAATTCTGTGTCTTATTTTATAACATTGGAAATCATTTTTAACAATTTTTTGTTCTTTGCAAGGGCTGAAATAGTTTTATTGAGTGAAAGCTGCAATTGTGTTTCAAAGAATGTATTACCAATCTATCATCCCTTAGTTTCATCACTATTCAATGGAGGGACTACTTTTCAGAAAGTCTTTGATCTGAAGTAAAAATTATTTGTTCAATAGAAGCTTTGCTTTGCCGATTTTCATTGTTCTCTTCCATTTGGAAATTATTTGCCTGCAGAAGAATGCTTTCTAAGCAGGTGCGCCTTTGTTTATATAAAATTTTCATCAGTTTTTAACTCTCTGGCTGAATTGCAACATGGAAATGAGTCTTAATTTCATATTTTTAAATGGGAAATAACAATAAGAATGCAAACAAAAATATCAGTATTTCAATTATTTAAAATAGTACAAAATACCAGAACACCTGAATATTAAAAAATGGATGTTTAAATTCAATGATAAGTAATTTTCCATTCTAGTATATTTTTAAGCAATTACAGCTAAAATTTTCAAAAACTAAAATCCTTATAAGTAGGTCTAGATCACTTTCCTGTTTCATTTGTTTTCTTCTTCAGAGCTGGTCAGAACTTTCATTTCTGTAGGCATATGACCTTTTTTCAAAGTGTATTTAATTTAAACTAGCTTCAAATGGCCCATTTAATCCTTCGCATGTGAAATGGGCCTCTTTTTCTAATCATAAATAAATGCCTTAAAGTGTTTTTTACCTGTATTGCTCACAAGTAACATTGAAAAGTGACATTTGATTTTAACGGTGCAATCACTTTGTTTTCATCATCAAAACATATATAATTACAGGTTTACCTGTATCTTTTCACATTTAGTACAAATTAATACCAACAAACCAAGATCATCACAAAAAAACTTTTACAAAATGATATTGTGTCACCATGAATGAACAGTTTTGACCACTCAAAATTCACTAAAAGCTTCAGGAGGGCAGTTTTTGTCTGCTTTGTTCTCTGCTCTATCACCAGCATTTGCATTTTGTTGGTGTGTAGCAGATTTGCTCAATAAATGTTGTGTAATGTGTATTTGCTGTATTTGAGAATATTCGATTCTTCTATGGAAGACTAAAGCACGAGATGAATGTGTTAAACATAAATAATTAATTTAGTAGCTTATAAGGCATAGATAAAATGTATAAGCTGTGTTAGATAAAGATAACAAGTAGGCAGCTTATGAAGCACAGGCAGGACCTATAAGATGTGCATATATAAGTAAATAAGTAACCTATGAGGCATATTAGTCGTGCGTAAAGCAAGTAGAGTATGTGAGTACCTAATATGCATCACATGCTAAATATATGTGAGGCCCATGTAGAACATGTGCTCAATATTCACGTATGTATTAGTTGGCCTCCCTTGAGTGGCACGCATTTTAGCAAATAAAACCCACTGCTGCTCATTAAGCTAATTGGTAACCTCTAGCTATGGCCAGGTGTATTTGCCTCTGTTGTAAGATGTGTATGTTGGTCTAGGCACCTTCCAACTGCCAGGTCCCCTTTGCTCACACCTCATCCTTGATCCTCCGGACCACACAATTAGCAGGAAGAGAGAGAGTGGATATATAACATTGTATAATCCAAAATTGAGGCAGCAGACTCCTGCTCTGCTTGCACTTTTCCTGCCCATCTCTTGCCTCTTTCTTCTATGCGTTTAAATTGATTCAATGAACCAAGTGAGTCAGGCATCTTAATTTGGTCTATGAGCCTTTCTATTCCATGGCCTTGGCCTTTGGGGTAATTTGCTTAATCATGTACTTAGAGTCTACCTTGCATCATGTCTCATATGATGTAATTACCATGATATTAGTATATATGTAAATATGTATCACTTTGTAATAAAAAGAGCATGCATGCTCATTTTTTAAAAATTTTAGAGCTCAGCACAATTCCCCCTTATTTCCACTGAATTGGTTTGAGAACTAACATGCACTTGGTGCAAGCTTTGTAAGTGCCCTGTAGTTTAAATTTTATGTCTTTCTTTGCACTTAAACAGATATTTTCACTTTAATGGGCTTGGATATATTTCTGATTAATAATAACTTAATAATATAACTTTTCAAGAGTTTTAAAATTACTCCAAATCATAAAAATCAAATGCCAAGTGTCATCTACTCAATAACATAACTACAAATAAATGATTTTTTTAAATTAGCTTAATTTTTTTAATCATTGGGACTCTGCTATTTTAACTCAGTGAATTCTTCGTGGCTTGTGGATAATCTGAGAGAAAACTGATGAGATGGGCTCTTCTTTCAAGTTCCCCAGATATGCAATTCAGGCCAATTTCCCACAAGTTTGATGAGCCAAGAAAATGAAGGAAGACTGCAAGAACTCAAGGTGACAGCATTATAAGTAAAATCATAGCCCTTGAGGAAGCAAGAGCAACATAAGGGGTTGCTGAACTTGTGATTGAATCTTCTGGGGCTCTCAGTGGGAGCACTGAGATGTTGGTAAGCCAAATGAGAATTCACAACACAAGAGTGCCCAACATCCTGGTGCAATACCCTTTACAGAGTATGGAGAAATGGTTACCTAATTTCAGTATTTCAAGAGACTCTTTTTGAAGAGCCAGACTTGAAATTGAATACCAACTTGAAAAGCAGTGGGAGATAGAAACAAAAAAAGAGATGTCAGTAGATGTTGCACCAGATGCCAGTGAGTGTGGCAGTCTCTCAAAATAGCCTAGGTAGCAGGAACTTGACATTAAAAGGCAGAGACCCTTGTGCTTTTCCCATTTTAAAGCCCCATAGGAAAAGACTCAGTGAGCTTCAACAAGCTTGAATAGACAAAGGAATCAATAGAACTGTAGGTTTCATCCAACCTCATGAGAGTGGCAAACACTGCCTGCTATAGGATGCTCAATCTACAATCTTTTGCAGAAACCATTATTTGGGGGAAAGAAATTCTCAGAGGGATGCCTCTTAAATAGGAAAAAAGAAAGAAAATGCTCCTTTTACAAACTCAATACACTAATGACAAGTTCAGATATTTCACTTTGCTCATTGACACTATGGATGTCTACACTTTCTAAATTTGACATGCTGTCTGTTCTCTTTACAGCATTTGATACTATAGATTATCCCCTACTTGAAATGGTCTCTTCCCTATTCTTCTATAACACTCCATGATTCTGAACCATCTCCAACTCTCTCAGATTTCTGTTTCTTCTACCATATCAGTTAGCTATTACTGTATAATAAACCACCCCATAACACAGAGGCTTAACACAGTTTATTACTTCCCCCAGTTCTACTAGTTAGCTGGTCTGAGCTGGGCAGTTCTTCTTTTCCATGTGCTATTGTCTGGGATTCCTTATGCAGCTATATCACTGAGAGCTCAGCTGGGACTGGACCATCCAAGATGGCCTCACTCACATGTTTGGAAAAGCTGTAGTGACTGGAGCAGGTTAAGGTTGGCTAGGTTCTTTTTGGCACCAATCCCATTCATGAGGGCTTTACCCTCATGATGTAATTACCTCCCAGAGGCCCCCCTCCTAATACCATCACATTAGGGGTTAGGGTTTCAATGTCTAAATTCTGTGGGGATATAAACACTTGGTCTATTGCAGGCATAATTCTCAGAAATTGTATAGCGAAAGACTGAATAAGTAGGTAATGGATTATTTTGTCAGCTTTTTACTTTCTGTGGAGTTGAATGATAATTTCAGTTTCAATTAATAGATCATTTTAAATAATTTTGTTGTTAGATATTTATTTTTGGCTTATACCTCAAGAGAGGTCAAATAAGTGAAATAGCTGTAATAAAACTTCCTTCATTTTGTTTACTTAACTATGTAAACAAGGCTCTCAATGTTTTCTATCTAAAGAACTAAAAGTCAGAGTAGAATTGATGCTGAAATTTATCTCATTCTAGCAAAGAATAGTTATTCAATAATCTGTGAAATAATAAATTTTAAAGAAAAAGGAAGAAAAAAAGTTGGCTAGGCCTTTTCGGTTCATCAAGGAAATGGCACAAGCAACAAAGATAACGAAAATGGCAGCTGCATGACTTTCCAAGGTCTAGATATAAAGTTCTTCAGTGTTATTTCCACCACATTCTATTGGTGAAAGCAGGTGGCCAGATTCAAGGGGCAGCCGAGATTCAAGATCCAAGACCTACCTCTTAATGGTAACAATGACAAAAAATGTGCAGTCTTTTTATAAAGCACTTTCATCTACTCCTTTTTGTCTTTCCAATCAATATGTATTTCTATTGCTGAAGAGTTGGATCTTAACTGTCTACTTCTCTCTTTTTAAATTTCTTTGCTTAGATAACTTTATCTGAAAACTCTTTTGAGTATCCCCCAACACCTCCCGCAGTCTGACCATTCTAGATTGCTCTTGTTCCCAGAATGAACCATGCTTTCTCAATTGAGCTCTGCCCAAAACCTTCTCTACCTTATCACTCCTGTCTTCTCATCTGATTCATTTCTAATCTTCCTATAGGTCTCAAATTAAGCATCACTTCTTTTGGAATGATCATCCAAATCAGAAGTAAGTTTTACTCTGTGGACTCCAATAGCATTCCATTTTCTCTCTTATTCTCAAATGCAGTTCATCTGGGGTGACAGGTTCTAATTTGTATATCAGCACTCCTGATCTAGATTATTGGATAATCTTCAACCTTTTGTTCCTATTTCCTGGCTATTTCTTACTAATCATTCCCCAAGTGATTAAATATTGGTTATCTTTAGTCAATGATTAATCTTTAAGAAAAGAGTTTTTACCATACCACTCAGAGTAGGTAATGAACGTATATTTGATGAACAAGCAAGTTAATGAATTAATAAATTTACAAACTCTTGCTTAAAACTCTTCAGTTGCTCTTGTTTACTAAAATGTAAATCTGTACTCCTCAGCCTAACCAGGGAAATCTCTTCACAACCTGACTTTCCTATATGTCTAAGAGTAACCCTGCTGTTTATCAAATGCACCCTTGGCTTTCATTTTCTTTCTCAACACAATTATTTTTATTACTGCTTCTCCCTTTTAACCTTTGTGGTCCCATTTGATGAATTCTTTCGGATACAGGTCAGAATCCATATTAAAGTCTGAAAGGAGAGTGACTTAAGTTGGGAAGCTATTTCCTTCTTAAATAATAATCAAAACAATGATTCTAGAGCTGATACTACAAGCCCATGGTGTTGGAAACTTCACATCTTCCTGTTCTCAACAAGCAGCTTTCATCTCATGACCTACAATGGCTACCGTTGCTCCCACCATCATGTCTGCATTCCAACCACAGGGAAAGGAGGCAGGGGAAGTCACAGTTGTATACTCTCTGTTGTATATCTTCTCTTTTAAGAAGTTATACACATCCCTTAGGTCATATTTCACTGGCTAGAATGCAAGCAACATGGTTGCACCTTGCAACAAGGAAAAATGGCCTTTAACTGGCATCCATGTGCCCTACCACATTTTGAGGATTCTATTCAAGAATGAAAGAATGGACATTGGAATAAAAAGTTGTCCCTGTCACACTGTTAAAAATATATTTATTATATATAGATGTCAAAACCTAACTTCTATTCTGGAGTTGGACAGAATAACATAAAAATACCAGTTCTGCCTCTTATTAGTTGTGAGACCTTAGGCAAATTATTTAACATCTTAGTCTCATTGGTAAGAGGCAAAAAAAAAAAAAAAAAAGTACCTACCTGTCGAAGCTATCAAGAGGAATAAGACATATAAAATAGCAAGCACTGTATCTGGCGTGTAGTAGGTACTCAATTAATGATGGTTACTGTGGTGATTATGTTGTACTACTTTCTTCATTAAAGCTTTGCTGACTGTCTTAACCATCAAGGAATGCCTTGTCCTTATATTCCAGTTTTACACATTTAGCAATCAGTTCCATGCCATCAAACAACTCTGCCCTAGTTTCCTATGTAGTGTTACTCTCTCTCCAATTAAGAACAGACACAATATCATCTCAGTTCTATGGACTTTTCCCACTTTGCCACCCTCACATATAATAAAATATTTGGTCAAATTATATCTGAATTGAAGTTAATGTAGAACAACCTCAAACTAGGAATTAAGAGACAAGAAGGCATCATGATGTAAATGGGAACATAAATAAGAGCAGTATTGTATAGCAGATTTCTATAGATATTGACACTTTCAACAAGACTCGTCCATCTCTTCTATCAAGAGATAAGTCTTGGCAGCAACAGCTGTTGATTGACTTAATCTGAGTTTGCGGACTTACTTAGTCCCTGGGCCTCTGTTTTATAATCTACAAAAACTACAAAAGCAGATATAGTGATTCCTAACACATTGGGTTATTGTGAGGATTAAATGAGATAAGGCACATAAATTACTTTGCATGGTGTCTTGAACACAGTAAGAATTTAATAATCTTGAGCAGTTGTTCCTGTTTCTGTTATTCATGCATTGCTCTGAAGACAGATATTGCCTTGACTGACTGATTCAGATGTGGTAGACCTCAAAAAAGGCTCAGAATTGCCCTGGATTAAATAAAATTGAATATATCATATAGAAATATCTATGCTGTGAAAATAAGTGGTTGTAACAATTATATGCCCACTTGCAAGTTTAAATACAATCATTGACATTGTTCACAATTAGAGGATTGGTTGAGATGAATAAACAAGGAGTGAAGTAGCTTGGAAAAGCAAACCATGCCATGAATGCCCATGCAATTGTGAAGGACCAGTTCCTTTCATCCTAGCACCAGAGCTCGACACCTGGGCTGTGATGGTTGTTTGCATTCCGATAAGATGGCTGCATTGGGCAATTTGTGGTCCTGTTCAACAGGGTAACTCAACTGTCTGGTTTCCCATTTGAGAAATATGCTCAGCCTCCTACACTGATGGATCCTTCCACACAACATAACAGCTTGCTGTCACTTACAAGGAGTTTGTCAGTGAGTCCTAGTTGATGTGCCTGTCTCAATAACAAAACCTTCATTTACAATTAAAGTTAATACTTAATTTCTGCCCTCAAGGAGCTAACATAGTGAGAATTAACCAGAAAATCAAGTATTATGATACCTAAGTGTTCTAATGGAAGTAGGTACTGATTGTTTGAAAGAAAAAAGTCAGATGTGAGATGCCCCACATTTTTCCCAGGAGAGCATAGCTCAAGAAGCAGATAAGTGAAAGCATTGATTAGGCTGATCCTTGAAAACAAACAAGCAAACAAACGAAGTGGAAGTGAGCTAGGCGGCCATGAGGAAAGCACACAGTTTTACCATTTGAGTTGATATTTTACCCATCAAAACATTTGCCTCAGAAACACTTAAGTTGTGCAATTTCAGTTGTGTTTTATCTCCTAAAGAAATGCTTTTAAAAATTTAAATTATGTAGCATTGAAAATGTATTTATTTTCTGAGTATTATCATGATTGCACTTCATAACTGTGAATTTTAAAAAGACCATGTTTATTTATGCCAGCGCTGTGGTTTCTGGGCTGGTCTTAGGAAGCTTGATGGTTCTGTAGGGAGTTAGTTACATCACTTAACCGCGTGGTTTTGCAAATTAGTAGTTCTATGGAAACAACGAAAGTATTTTGAAACATCTTGGTCATTGTGGATATTTTGTTGATAAGCAACTCAAGGTTGTGGTTGGAATTTTATTTATGGCTCATTAAGCAATCCTTTCAGATTCAAAAATGCTCTGAGAAATAAACTTAGTGAGAAAAAATAGAAAATTATTTTTAAAACACTTATTTTAAGGTCTTCTGCTTCCTATTTTGCAATCCATTAGTGTGTTAATGGATTTAAATGCAAAACGATATAAAAAGTGGGGATTAGAAATTATCTCCCTCAAAGTCCCTCACTTTACAAATGAATGATCATGGCAATTCAAAGTTAAGGTATCTACCCAAGCCAGGCAAAGGCAGGAACTGAGCTGGAGAGGTCAGCCAACTACCGGTCCCCTGCGCTCTTCTCCACACCATATTGTCATTTCTGATTAAGGGGCAAAGAAAATGAGATAGACTTACTGGCTTTTATTTTAGAGCTTCTGAAAGTTACATGAAGTGCAAGACTTTGACAAGTTTATTCAAGGGTGAGCTATTCCAAAAAATCTTGTTGAAATAGAAATGTTAGAGGATGATTATGCACAATAAAATAACTAACAAACAAAACACTGCCGTTCAGTAAGTCTTTGGCCTTTGGAGGTTTGACATTTGCGTTTTTGACCCTGATGGCCCATCACATGCTCTTAGGCAGGAATTTTGAACTTTTCAGAACGGCTGAATTTTTCTCTCCTTATCGTTGAATACATAATAAATCTTCAGAGGATACTGTTTGTGGAATTTCCATCCCCAAAGGGAAGCCACCTTTAATGTTCAGAATGAGAATGACGAGAGAATAAAGAGATCTTAGAAGGAAATAGTTTGTCTTAGTATTAAAATAAGTTTCAACATATTTTATTCAATTTCTAAAGAACCCATTAGGAGCCAAAAGGGAATTTCTGACTTTTTTTGGTTATGGGAAAGATACCACAGACTTATTGTGAATTTGCAAAGATCCGGAGGGTTTTCTCGACTCTGAGGTATCAGTACTAAGTAGTTATATAATAGTATTAAAATAATAATTGATTTCGGTTTTTTTCTCACAATAAAAACAATAATGACTGTTTAGCAGAGGCATATCTTTATGAAGATAGGTTTGTAAACCACATTTATATAACATCGCCTTAAAGAAGTTGTTGCAGGAAAGGCACAATACATGTTTGGGTTTTTTGGGGTTTTTTTACTCTTATTTCTATTTTTTTTTAGAAGAAAACATATTAACTAAAACCCCAATTAACCTCAACATTATACACTCTGCTTTAGTTGAAAGGGTAAATGGCATTTTTGGTGAATAGAAAATTTTTGAAAAAATTGCGGTAAATTTCTCACATATAATATCACAAGTATGTATTTAATCTTCTACAATTTCTATGTCTAAATGTTTAAAAATATGAATTGAATTTCACAAAAATTACTTTTATTTATTATAGCATCTCAATCATCAGTAAAATGTTAGGGAACATAGAGTCCACTTATCTTACATAGGCAAGAATATGAACCAATATATTTGAGACAATTTTTTTTTTTTGAGACAGAATTTCATTCTTGTTGCCCAGACTGGACTACAGTGACCCGATCTTGGCTCACTACAGCCTCCACCTCCCGGGTTCAAGTGACGATTCTCCTGGCTCAGCCTCCTGAGTAGTTGGGATTACAGTGTTGGTCAGGCTGGTCTTGAACTCCTGACCTTAGGTGATTTACCCACCTCGACCTTCCAAAGTGCTGGGATTACAGGTGTGAGCCACTGCGCGCAGCCTAGAGAAATTTTTAGTTCAAGTTCAATATAGTTATTGCTACCCTTAGCACCATGGTAAAACCCCATCTTTACAAAAAAATTTAAAAAATTATCCAGGCGCAGTGGTGCACACTTGTTGTCCCAGCTACTTGGGAGGCTGAGGCAGTAGGATCCTTTGAGCCTAAGAGGCTGCAGTGAGCTGTGATTGATTCATTGCACTTGAGTCTGTGTGACAGAGTGAGACCATGTCTCACAAAATACATAAATAAAATATATAGTTATTGCCATATGACATTTTAAGTCAAATATTAGTAGTATAGCAAGCAATATGGGAAAGGTTACCTTTTCTTGATCTGTTAGAGTTTTTGTTATTTTCCTATTTTATTACCACTATAAAAACAATCTAGAGAAATGACTCCTCTTTATTAAAAAACAAAAGGATATGGTCACCTGTAAAAGAGAGAAAAATTTTTGCAACATCAGTTTTGGGAACTGATGTGCCTCGAAAATGTGCGTTTTCTGAGATTTCAAGTCTAATTCTCAATGGACTAGTCTCTAAAGTTTATTAGTATGACAGAAATGTATGTCTTCCAAGAGAAACAGAGGGAATAAATTAATGGAACACTCCTTTGCTGCTATATCTCACATAGTTTCAGAAAAGCATATTGGATTATCAATACAGTCAAAAAAAAGAGGAGTAAAATGAAAATAATGTTGCAGTAGGGGTAGGGTTGAGATTGAAGAGCTAACCGCGGTGTGGAGCTACTGTGAGGAATAGTGTGAACCACGGGCTCAATCAGATAGCAAGCCTGGACCCAGGTTGACACTCATATCTCTGGGGTTCACCTAGGGGTAGGGGTGAGGTGGAGAGTGATCAAGAAGAAGATATCCCCAAGAAAGTGTGACATTTGTAATCACATAGGATCATGATTCAGCAGATTGTACTTTTCTCAGAACCAAGATCCTAGCACCTGCCCTCATAATAATAATAACTTCTTGAATGTTTACCATGTACCATGGATTGTGCCTAGCACAATATAAATTTAATATTCACGACAACCTTATAAGAAAAGCACTATTTGTTGTCTTTATTTTACAGAAGACAAAAAACAAATTAACAAAAAAGATGAAACCACCCCACTCAGCAGCTTGGCAAGACCTCACTAGTGCAATGAGTTCTACCAAGACTAAGAGAAGACAGAAATTCAGAAGTGTCTGGAAGCTGTAGGAGAATGGAGATAGCAAATGCTAAAACACTAATTCCTGGCCTTTCTTGTGGGAGGAGGAGGGGTGTGACCACCAGATATAGTGACGGGGAGTGAGTTCCTGGGGAAGAGTCTTGGTGCTAGGTGTGGCAGGGTGACTGACTGAAGATTTCCAGTGCTGCAGCCTGTGGACAGAGACCACAGGCACTGAAGCTTAGAGCAGCCAAAGTCATCAACATTTTTCTTTAAGAAAATGATCTGCTTCCTATAAAGATACCTGTGATGGTCATAAAGTTTCCTCTCTAAGTGCATCAGCAGAGTAATGAAGGCTGGGTTTCATAACAATAAAAATAAGTTATGTCTTGAACCTGATTTTTGCCCCCAAGGATTGTTAAATTGAAAAAAGTTTTAAGATCTATGACTTCTTTATGCTCCTTTGTTTTTACTGAGGCAGATGTCCTTGATCAAAAATTAATTAGTTATAATATAAATCTGTGGTTCTGCATAATTGCAAATAAAATGCAGTATGCAAGGCTTTTTATTTGACTAACATTCAGATAAGCTTTCAAATTTGGCATAACGTTTCCTGGCCAGGCAGTTTTGAGGACAGATGCTATTTGGCAGCCATCAACATGCTACGTCAAGCATCTTTCAAGTCCTTTGTGAGCTCTTTGGTGCTTTACTACTGCACTGCATTTGGACCTGTTAACACCTGTGATAATTTCTCATCCATTTCAAATTATGCCCACTAAAATTTGGCATGTCAGCTACCACCCTGAGTTATGTTTGAGTTTTAAAGGAGTTGAGACTTTCTAGAATCCTTTGCAGAACAAACATTATACATTCATAACATTAGGATCTGTATTTCTTTTAACTAAACCCCAGAGCAATGACTTGTAAGTATCTCTGTGTGATACAGTCCTCCACCAGAAGTCCTCCCTTCATGGCTCCCTGAGGAACTCTTACCCGACTCAGAATCCCAACTTGCCAAAAGCCCAAAATCTTCCTTGATCAAAATCTCCAAAATCTTCAGCAGCGACTCTGTGGAAAAGCAACCAGGGAAGAAGAAAAAGGATTTCAAATAGTCAAACCTAAGTCAGAGTCATTCCTATACCTGCCAAATATTGTATATTATTCCTGCATTACATTATTTCTCTGAGAAATGTTCTCGATGAAGCAATATTCTTCCATCTTCAATTTCTGGATGAGGATGATTAAAATAATGTGCATATATGTTGAAGGGCAGAGGATGGTATTGCACAATATAGATGAAATAGTCATTGGTTTGTTTTACATTCTATGCATTTTTAATGAGTAAATTCCCATTTACGGGAATTAAATGTTCCAGATACTGATTTCAGAGGGACAATATATAATATGAAAATAAAATTCAGTAACATTGTGCAATGATTACATGATGTGTAATTCAATATAGCTAGAACCCTGTAAAGTGAATAATATAACCATTCCTATGAAATATTTCAGAAAATCGAATTTATTCCCTGAAGTACATTATAATAAAACGGAAACAATGTTACTTGATTTATAGTCCTCTAACTCAGGCTTTTAAAGCTATTTTCACATCAAAAATAAGGGATTCTTTCTCCCCTTATCCTCAATCTTGTGCATAGTTTATAATGACAAGAAAAGCTACAAAAGAAACATTACAAAGCAGATGTGCTCCCAAGTTTGTTCCAGTTTAAACTTCAGCTTTAAGCATCTTGTGGCTATGAAATATTCATGTAAATTATGTAAGTGCATCTAGTTTAGATCCCAGCCACTCATGGGTTTTCTCACAAAGTAAAATACCATACTTGATCCTATTTCTAGAGAGTGAATGCTCACCTGGTGGATTTGTATCAACCCCTTAGGGCATCAGGGGGACAATCAGTTGGGTTCACTGGGTGCTCTTACCAGACAGATGCTCTCCTAAATACTTTTAAATGCCCTCTCATTTTGTTCTCACAGGACCTAAAGAAGTAGGTGTCATTTTCATCCACACTTTGCAGGAGGAAAAAAATGAGGCTCAGTAAGGTTTTAGTAACTTACTGGTTGTCATACATGAAGAGCCAGGTTTCAAACTCAGGAATCAACAGGGCTGCCCTGACTGCTGGACTACTCTCTCTACATTAGATGCCTAGAAGGTATGCAAGTGGCTGGAGTAGGGGCACTGACTTCCATGAATGGTCCTGAGTTTGGTGACCCCTGACCCATGTTGAAGTGACTCAGGAAAAGCCTAGTCCTGGGAAACTAACGTTTTGTATTTTTTTTTTCCTCTCTTTAACAGTTGGTACTGAAGGATTAAAATTATCTTAAGGTGAAAAACAGGAATGGTTGAGCATTGCAAAAAGCTTTTGCTGTTAGAATAGATGACATCTGCTGCCTGGCTACAAGTCATTTTAAGATGACACAAAATGATGCTATCGAGGCCACAGAGCTTTTGTAAGAAAGCAGAAATGCTTGGTCAGTTTTCTGCTAAGTGACTTCCCTTTATTGGAAGCTGTGCTAAATCTGGAATGCTGATAAATGGTTGCAAGGGCAGATCACTTCAGAGTAAGATATGTAAAAACAAAGGGCTCAAGGAAACCTCAATTGAAACTACAGCAATACAAAATAAAATCTCCTACTGAACCCTAAAAGGCTCCTGCTGACTGACCCCTCAAAAGCACCCATATGTCTTTCTCTTCTCCCCTGAAAAGGTAACTCGGAATCAGAAACTAGTAAGTCATGGAACTATGAAGTTTCTACCCTGCCAACTGTGGCAGCCTGTCAAAATATTAGAAGTATAATGATGTCGTTTTTATTTTTAACAACTCTTTGTCATAAAAATAATGCCTGCTTACCGAATAATATTCAAACAATATGATAGTATGTAAAGGAAAAAGTAAAAATGAGACACCACTACCATTCCCTAGAGATCATCTAACCTTCATAATCCTTCTAAGCAGATATACACATAGATTTATTTGTATAATAGTATCATACCATGCACACACGCACACATATACCCACATGTTATTCTCTAGCCTACTTTAAAAAAAAAAATAGGAATGTCTCATTTATTTTAAAGATGTGGCCTCTAAAGATTTTGAAAGGATTAGACTGAGCTGGAATTACTGTAGACAGATGCTGTAGAGCTCCAACTGGGCAGTTCCAGAGAGAACAGTGCTATGTTAGTTGGTCTGTTTTTAAGTAAATGAACATGAAAGTTTAAGAAAAAGTGAAAACGTCATCAAATTGATGCATTAAGATGAATTATCCCATCCATTCATTGGAATATAAAATAGGTTATTAAAGGTCACAATTGATAATCTGATTTCCAGATACCCAAAGTCACTGATTTATTTACTATAAGAGAGAAATCAAAGCATCATTTTTCCAAGGATAGAAGCTTTTTGAAAAGTGTTGATTTTATCATCACCCTGATAAAATAGAGAGAGAAAGAGAGAAAGTTTGGGATAGGTGTGATAAATTGAGTTACTGGTCATAAATCTTCACTCTTAACTCATCATCCATCCCTCCTAGTGGGAAAACGGTGCTATCCCACTCTTGTCTCTTGGCTTGGCTATGTGACCTGCTTGCATATTTGACATCTCTATGAGAACATGCCCTGAGATACACAGACATAAGCAGACCTGAGCAACCTGCAGCCTAGAGCCAAACTTCATTGTACTCAGCCTAGATGAGCTGAACCCAGTCAACCTATACTTGTTTGAGTTGTGAGCCACTGACTTGTGGGGTGATTTGTTACACAGCATAATGTTGCATTGGCTGACTTATGATAGCTATTATAGCAGACCCAAAAGAAACACTTGTCTCAGCTTTAATCCCTGAAGAACTCTACTTTTGCAGTATGCAAAGCTATTCATCTTATTAGAAAAATTGGGAGAAAGGCAATACACGCCCGGGGCAGACTTAATCGATGTCAAGGCAAGGCTTAAGGAACCATCTAAGAAGAATCCGGATGCTTTTATTTCCCCCCACCTTCTAGTAAAGTGCCTTGAAGTCCATGAAAATAAGATAATTGGCATAGCTGTGTCTTTGGTAAATGAGGCTAACCTCATAAAATAACACTGATCAGACTGTAAAGCCAGAGTCCAGTTAAACTCTTCATGCCTTTAATTCTGTGATACAGCTAGAGCTATAACAATATATAAGAGACCCACACTCTCCTAAATCCAATTGGGACTCTAATTGCCTCAAACCTTCTTCTTTGACTCTAGGCAGTTTTTGGAAACTGAGGACGTAAAAGTCACACTCGTATTCCAACATCCAGAGTCACATCTGCAGTATGGTAGCTACTAACCACAGGTGACTTTTTACTTTTAAGTCAAATATTCACTTTCTCATTCACACTAGCCACATTTCAAATGCTTAGTAGCCACATGTGGCTATTGGACACCGTATTGGACAGCACAAATATAAAACACTTTCATCATTGCAGAAATTTCTGTTGGATAGCATTGACTAGAGGCAAGAGGACCCATACATTAGTTCTAAAATCAAGAGCCTGAAGCAATCTAGGTTTGGGATTATAAACCCTTTTTAAGGGGGTCAGGGGAGGCTGAAAAGGAAAAAACAATCAGTAACTGAGCTCTCTATACAGAAGCTACTTTAGCTGATATAAAAGAGCACAAGATACAGAAAATTTAACTTCCCTCATTTTATCTACTTATTTATCATTCAACCAAGCTTAGTCTTCCAGCTAGGAAACACAGATATAAACAAACTGTGGCAAAGAAGGCAGAGGATACTAATCCTTCTAATTGCAAATTGGCCGAGACTATGTGGGACGATGTACCTTGAGTAATTCAAATTTCCAAAGGTTATTTAAATCATAGTTCTGGCCGGGCGCGGTGGCTCAAGCCTGTAATCCCAGCACTTTGGGAGGCCGAGACGGGCGGATCACGAGGTCAGGAGATCGAGACCATCCTGGCTAACACGGTGAAACCCCGTCTCTACTAAAAAATACAAAAAAAAAAAACTAGCCGGGTGCGGTGGCGGGCGCCTGTAGTCCCAACTACTCGGGAGGCTGAGGCAGGAGAATGGCATGAACCCGGGAGGCGGAGCTTGCAGTGAGCTGAGATCCGGCCACTGCACTCCAGCCTGGGCGGCAGAGCGAGACTCGGTCTCAAAAAAATAAATAAATAAATAAATAAATAAATAAATAAATAAATAAATAAATCATAGTTCTGTAATCGTGAGTCTGAACCTAATGTATATACTCCAGAGTTCAATTAGGTCTTGACTTGCTAGCCTCTATTTGCGTAAGGCATTGAGGACCTTCAAAGGAAGTGTCCTATTTGAGTATTCCTTACCAGAGGAAAACCAAAAGCAGAGAGACCAAGAGCTGCCATTCCTCTTTTGTTAGGGCCTAACATACACACTCCTCAATGGTGATAGTGAGATGGGAATAACAACAGATTTTTTTTCATTATCCAGAAGACACAGCTCTAGTCAAACAAGTGTTGGAAGCAGGAGATGAAAACTAAAAGTGCATGTAGGTGGTAAGTGCAAAGCTTACTTTGAAGTACACATGGAACATCTCCAGTGGTCCCCCAGAAATAATTTTGGGATACAGTGCACAAGCAGCTGAGGTTTCACATAAGTGAGTATTGCAGATTGTAACTTCCAAAGATGGCTTCACAACTGTCTGCCATCTCACATGCTTTACTAAAAACTTGCCATTCCTTACCAAGATATAAATCTCTGTCCACTCCTCTTGAACCTGAGCAGACCAATCGAATCTGACACAAGTGAAAGTATATTACTTCTCAAGCTAGGTCATAACAATGTCATGCATTTTGGCCTAAATCCTCTCCTTTGTTCTCTTAGAATGCTTGATTTTGCAGTCATCATGCAGCATGCTGTGAGGAAGTCCAAACAGCCTGTGGAGAGAAACACGGAAAGGGAGTGAGTTCCCAAGCCAATAGCCCCAGCTGAGCTTCCCAGCCCACCTCCTGGTTGACAGCTAGTGCACACCTTTCAGCCATGGAAGTGAGCCACCTTGAGAGTGGACTCTCCATGCCCCAAAAGAAGCACCCAAGATGTTGGTGTGTAGCACTGAGACAAACACCTCTATTGAGCCCTCTTCAAATTATAGGTTTCCAGGCAAAATAAATGATTCATTTTGCTTAGGCCACTAAATTTTGGGGTGGTTTATTATGTAGTAATAGATAACTATTGACAGATATGTGTTTCTGCCATAATATTCTTGGTGCCTTAAAACAACACAGTTTTACTCTTTCCATTCTGTAGGGTAGAGTCTCGATGAGCTAAGGTCAAGATGTTGGCAGGTTTGAGTTCTTTCCTGTATACTCTGCAGAATAATTTATTTTTCTTATTTTTCTTTTTCCGGCCTCTAGAGGCAGCCCAAATTCCTTGGCCCCTGCTCTCCTTTCTCCATCTTGAAAACCAGAAATGGTGGAGTCCTTCTCTCACAAGACATTGCTTCTGCCTCTCACTTCCACTTTGAAGGATCCTTGTGATTTCATTGGGCCCACCCAGATAATCCAGGATCATCTCCCCTTTAAGGCCAGCTGATAGGCAGCCCTAAGTCCAGCAGCAACCTTAAATCCCCTTTCCACATAACCTAACACGTCCACAGATTCCAGGGATTAGCATGTGGGCCTCTTTGGAGGGCCGTTATTCTGCTATCACAACACGTAAGGGTAAGAACCAATGAAACCAGCATTATAGTTATTAAATAGCAGTTACATTGGTAATGGCCTCTAGATATTAGCCAGGGTACCACATCCATTGAGACATAAATAAAATTGGTTCAGACATCATGCATAGTGTGGGTTTCAACATTCTTTCAATCATTTCAGGAATTCCGGTGGGGGAGAGGATGACTTACATTGTTCCCAGTCACCTCTATTTTTACACTCCCATGCCTCCTAAATTTGTTAAGTTTATGGATTTTTTCACCATCCCACACATGGTGTCTCTGCTCTGTACTACATCTCACTGAGATACAATTTCTCTGCCTTCCTTGTTTGCCACAAAATAGCAAATCAAATATA
The DNA here is from genome assembly GCF_043159975.1 of Macaca nemestrina. Classification (NCBI taxonomy): domain Eukaryota; kingdom Metazoa; phylum Chordata; class Mammalia; order Primates; family Cercopithecidae; genus Macaca; species Macaca nemestrina. The sequence continues at coordinate 65,620,533 of NC_092135.1, forward strand.
GGAAATAATAAAGCCAACAGACAAATTTTACCTGAAGTGTGAGGAGACAGAAGGTGTGCATAAGAAGAACAACTTAAAGTTACACTTTAGATATTCTGATTGGATACCAGTTCTGCTATCTCTGCTCAGCCAGCCTCCCTGCATGACTCAGTGGTTTCTTCTAGAGCAAAACATAAGAAAATGGAATCCGGCCAGGTGCAGTGGCTCATGCCTGTAATCCCAGCACTTTGGGAGTCCATGGTGGGTGGATCACCTGAAGTCGGGAGTTCGAGACCATCCTGACCAACATGGAGAAACCTTGTCTCTACTAAAAATACAAAAAATTAGCCAGGCACGGTGGCACATGCCTGTAATCCTAGCTACTCAGGAGGCTGAGGCAAGAGCATCACTTGAACCCGGGAAGCAGAGGTCTCGGTGAGCTGAGATTATGCCATTGCACTCCAGCCTGGGTAACAAGAGTGAGACTCCATCTCAAAAAAAAAAAAAAAAGAAAAGAAAATGATATCATCCTATCACTTCATGCAGAATGAACCAGGCAGCTCCATCTAGCTCCAGCCCCAAGCTCAGCTCTAGCCCTCCCATTGTATACACCAACCTTATTGATGTGCCCAGTTTCTCATTTCTCCTTCCCTCACCAGTGTCTGCAAGAGGAATGGAGAGAGAGATTTATTTCTAGAATAATATAAATAATGCCACCACCTCCATCTCCCCCACTAAGAACGCAGAAAAAATTACTGTCTATTTTGCTTTAAAATATTTTTTTCTCCTCCACTTGGTTATAGGATCATAAGGAAAATATTTATGTAACTTTGATATTTGGGGAATGCTGTGAATTCAGGAGTCTGGGGACCTTAGGATAAATGTTTTGTTGGGTATTTTTGCTTCTGCCCATTTCACGCCCTGCTGTGACCAAGAGACAAAAAAGCAGACAAAGCAAACCGACTGAGAGGCTGCTCATCAACAGGGCAAGTACCTGGTGATGTGTGCTTGAGAAACAAAAGGAGATGTTTTTGCCACCAGCTGGCCTAGGCCCAGAGCAGTGTGGTGCCAGAGGGAGGAAGGATAACAAACCCAGATGGAATCCAGAGTCTGCAGCAGTGCTTTAGAGTTTCCACGGAAAATTAAAAACTAATAACCAGATAATACCTTCTGAGCTCTGTGCCCTGTGGACTTCTGCTGAATTTTGGATGAGGTGAGAAAGAGAGGGAAGGAAGGTGACTAGGGAAAGAAACAAACCTTTAATAAAATCCACAGGTGTAGCAAAAACCCTATTCTAACTGGTGCCCCAGGGCTTAAGAAGTCACTGGGTTTTTGAGTATGCTAAAATTGTGTTAATGTTTGTTTGGGAAGATGTACTAAGCCTTGATAGGAAATGTGAGTGGAGCAGAGTTATGAGTAATGAGAGAAATTTAGAAAGGCTACAGCCTCAAATAGCACAAAAGACATAGTGATGGTTGTACCTCAGAATGCTACATGGAACAGCTGGGTTCACACATTGTGTTGTGATAAGTGATTTTCGCATATCAATTTATTTAATCCTTGCCACGAGAAGTGGTAGATATATGTCTCTCATTTCCAAAGATGAGAGCCTGACTAAGAAGTCTGCAGAACTGGGTAGAAATTCTAGCTCTGTAGGATGCTAAGATTCAGTTCACCCATTTGTGAAATGAGATAAATATTCCTACAGCTTCTTGTGAGGATCAAATAATATGTGAAAATCACTATCACAACACAAAGTGTGACACATAGCACACACTCAATAATAGCAAATATACATTTATGTATATATTTGTGTAAATACAGATAATATGTTTTTTCCACTCAGGGAAGTGACCCGGCACACCAGGTACCCAGAAGAAAAAAAAAAAATATTTGAATAAAGGGAAACATTCTAACTGTGGTTTATTTACCCCTAAAGAGAAGAATTTTATCCCAGGTGCAAAGGGTAGACTTAATGTTCAAGCAAAAATATCTTCACTTGTTGTCACTTCAGAAAGACTATAAATACTCCCAACCAAGAAAAACTTATTTTAAATACAGAATTAAGTGTAGGAATGAAACTATTTTTTTAAACCCTGAAGTATCTTTATTACTGTAACTTATTGTATATGACTTGTGTACTCAAGATCCCTAGAATAGACCCAGTAGGGTGTTAAACCACAGAATTTTTAAATTAGAAGCAACCTTAGAGAACATCTAATTTAAAACTTCTCATTTTACAGATGAGGAAACTGTGGCTCTTTAGCAGTGAAAATCCTGACTGTACTCCAGAGCTACCCGTGGGTGGTAAAACTGCTGGGGAAGTTTCTGTTAGGAGTTTGTCCTGCCTTTCATTTAGAATTGACTGGGCTTCTCAAAGCACTGTCTGCAGGTCCTCCTTGATGTACGATAGAGCAACCTCCTAGTGCATTAATGTCTAAAAGGAAATGCATGTATCTACTGCAATCCAGATATTGCTTCATGGGCATTTTATCAAGTGAGGTCCTTGTTTCCCATTCATTTTGCAAAGTCGGGAATATTTTTGCTGAGTTTTTAAGTCTATTTAACATGATCATCCTTGATTCTTCTCCTTTTGCTCCTGGCCCCTTCAAATCAATAGGCAAGACCTGCTAAATCTGCCTTTAAGACGTAGCATCCTGGTCTAGGAGGCCATCGTCTCTCACCTGGGCTAAGTTAATAAATAGCTTCATAGCTGGTCTCTTTGCTTTTATCTTGTCTCCCTAATGGCAGCATCTTTCAAGTGGATCAGATTAGTGGCCCTGTGTAAAGCCTTCCAGGGTTTTCCACTGCATTTAGAATGATATCCAAATGCCTCACTCTGCCTACAAGGCCCTATGTAAGATGATCCCTCTCTCCCCACTCAAACTCATCTTTTACCCATCTTCCACTTGGGCCTATGCTCCAGCTACTGTTGCCTTTATCTCTTCCTTGAACATCTTAGGGCCCTAACACTGTATTGCATCTACTTGGAATGCTCTTCCACCAAAGCTTCCAATATCTAATCAATCCCATCTCCACTTACATGTCACCTCCTCAAGGATGGCTTCCCTGATCCAATCTAAACAAGACCTCCAGTCTCACTCCATCACATCACTCCTCTGTTTTATATTTATTGTAGCATCTAATATCTTCATGCTTTATTTACTTGTTTGGTTTTCATTGTAACCCAGCACCTGCATTAATGTCTGACAATAGCAGATATTCAATGAATGTTTTTAGAATGAACAAATAGATGAATGAATGGCACTGCAGGTAGAAAAGGTAGTACCTGAAGGTCCTCTGAGTCACTGAAGGAACTCACTGACTAACAAGAGTACATAAGAAAGAAACTTAAAGTACTAAATGCTATTCTGACTTAAGGTCTAAAATGAAATCATTTAATATTTTTTTTCTGAGTCTTAATCTGGTAATTTCCAAGTGGTAGGAACTTTCATCACTACCAGTTCTACATAAGTAGCTTAAGTCTCATAAATAAAAATAATAATTTAAAAATTCCAACTGGGAGTGGTGGCTCATGCACGTAATCCCAGCACTGTGGGAGGCCAAGGTGGGCGAGTAGCTTGAGCTCAGGAATTTGAGACCAGCCTGGGCAACATGGCAAAACTCCATCTCTCCTAAAAATACAAAAAAAATTAGCTGGGCATGGTGGCTCACACCTGTGGTCTCAGCTACTTGGGAGGCTGAGGTGGGAGGATCGCTTCAGCCCGGGAGGTGGAGGTTGCCGTAAGCTGAGATCATGCCACTATACTGTAGCCTGGGTGACAGAGCGCAACTTTGTCTCAAAAATAAAAAATTACCACCACTTCCTTGGAAATACAATGCAAAACTTACTAGTTTTAGTGTATAGATTTTTTTCCCCAATATTCAGTTTATTTCTGTGTTTTGGGCTTTCATTCCTTACTTCTTTTAAGCCTTTTGGAAGCATCTCTTTCTGAATGGTTATGTGGGTTGATTCCCAAAATTTAATCCAAACTTTTAATAATGGAGCAGTGGGAAAAAAGACAGTGATCAAGGAAATATGATCCAGAACGTGGATTTACCTCTTCAGTTTAACCTACTACTGTATTTGTATTTTTAAGAGGGCCTCTAAATATGCTGCAGCATGACATAGCCATGGTACGTAGCCATACCTGTCAGATGGTTTCCAGAGTACAAACAAACACATGTGATTAGTGTTGGATGAAGAAGTGGGAATAAAAATAATGTGGAATCCAGTGAGTCCACATGCCTGCAGATAGCAACTCACACTCACAGCATCCAGCACGCCATAGAGCACAGCCAGACAGCAGCCTGGGGGAAAGCAAAACCCAGCATTTCCTCCTGGAGCCTGATCCTCAGCTTGGCCCAGGCTTGAAATGCTTTAAGTAATGATTTTTTAGTGTTTAAGTCTTGCGGGGTTTGTTTTTGCTTTCTAAATCTGAAGGTGGCTTGCTCACTAACCCTGTTGGACTGAATCTCTAGCAAATTGGATTACTCTGTGCTTACTTGGGAGAACTTGGACTTAAAACATGACCCATTTTCTTTTGTTCTTCTTCCAGATCCTATTGTGATTCTATTGCACTTGGAATTCTTTGAGCCATTGGAATTACCTGGGGCATCTGTTAGGGCTATCTCCATTTCAAACACTAGGAAAAAGCCTTGCTTCCTGTTGGAAGTGACCCCTTCTCTAATAGCAGAGATTTGGAAAAATAATATGCTCAACGTTAAATTTGTTTAAATAGCTGCAATGATTAGTTTCTCTACTGTCAATAGGGGGGAAAATACCATGTCAAGAGGTGAAATCAGTGATCATTTTGAATAATGTCTGTATGGGATTATTAGATAACAATGAGTCTTTGGAGAAAGAGGCCCATGAATTTTGCAGGTGCACACATGGCAATTATTATCCCTTCTGAGCAGAATAGACAACTGAGTGCATCTCAAAATTTTAGTCACAATTCTTACTACTAATGAAACATAGGATCTATTTACAAACTCTTGTGCCCATTTCCAAAATCTAGAAGCAAGTAATTACACAACTTATTAACTTACTACAAGTTCACTGATAAATCTACTGCAAGAACATATATAAATTCCAAGAATAAAATGTAAATAAGGCATTATGAAGGTTTTCTTGCAAGGGAGATCTATTTGAACTGAGAGACAAAACATGAATTTTAATTGTTTTAATTAATTATTATCACAAAATGAAGTGAAAATTCTATAAAATGGAAATTACATGGGAAAACACACGTAATTGCACCATCCTAACAAACTTATCTGTACTATATATCCTTCAAACATGTTTCTACATCACTATACATGTTTTATAAGTGATAGTCCCATTGTTATATATAGTTTTTTTGAACTTTTCTACTTACTTATTGAAAGTACTTTCCTTTGTCGCTACACCTGTCCTCATAATTGTCTTTTTTTTATTGCAACACAATATTCTACTTAACATAATTTGATTAGTTTTTCACTATTATTTGACATTAAGTTATGATGTTAGAAAAACATATCTTTACAGGTAAGATTTATTCCTCCTCCTTTGGTTTCTTTATTTAGAATAAATTTATAAATGTGGGATTATGAGACCTGTGCTTCTGAACATTTTTATGACTGTTAATATATGACACCAATTTATTTTGCAAAGGCAAGATAATTAATTCTTTTTCCAGCCATACATGAGCGTTCCAGATTCACCTCAATATTGTCAACAAAGGAGTGTCTATCCATCTGTCTCTCTGCAATTTAATAGGTTAAAAAATGCAATTTTCTTCATGCTTTCATTTTTATTTGTTTACTAGTGAAATCATTTTAACATGTTAAGGAATAATTATATTTCATCCTTTTGTATGATCTATTACAGTTTTTCAAATGAGTTTGTCCAGTTAAGGGGAAGTCTTTTCATCAGAAAACTCAGGTTGATGAAGGCAGAAATGCAGAGTATTTTTTTTTTTTGTTTGGATTATAGAGTACACAAGAGGGGAGAACAGAAAACAAGCGTGAATCAAACTGTGGCCAAATTACAGAAGGTCAGGAAAGGAAGAGCAACTTTCTCAGCAAGAATTAAGATTCTTTTCTTGCAGGAGTTGTGGTAAATATGGATTAACAGTTATTAAACAGGATTTATCCAAATTGGTTCATAAACAAAACAAAAAAATCCCCAATTTCAAACCTCTGTTCCTTATGATTCATGAAACAATCAAATATCGTCTTTGTTCTACAGGGCAAAGACATGATATAAATATGTTAGTGTCATTCTGCATATGCCGAATGTATTCTTAATAAAGATTGCTTTTGAGTGTCAATATTAGTTTTTACAATCACTGAGTTTTAAGTGTAGAATAGTGGAGGGGAGAAAAGCAATATTTTTCCTCACCCGTTACTAGGTTCATGGCTGAGACTCCTATAACAAAAGGTAGATAAACAGGATACAAATTCTATTTAATAAATTTTAAATTATTTCATACAAATTTATTTATTATGTTTTATGTGACACAGGGCCTTCAAAATTGGAGATTCAAAGAAACTGGAAAACTGTGTGTTTTTATAAAGAGTTGCGCAGAAGTGTGATGGGAGGACAAAAGAGCATGATCTGATGGTCATCGACTGTGTCAGGGGAGATTTAGCAAGGCCTGTTTGTTTAGATTCGTCTTTGTGTGACATTCCTTCTTTTCTGGAAGAGGGTAGGACACCTGTCACATAAGGGTCTTCAGGGGAGAAAGGAGGGAGAAGGTCAGAAAATGACCTAAGTTTTATGGCCTGCTTCAGAGGAGGACAGCAGAGAACTTCCTGTTTCTGCTGTTTTCTCAAATGCCAAGGTGCCATATTTTGGGGTCGCGTATCTGGAATGCTGTCAATAGGTAGATAAGAATTCTAGTATACAATTTAACAACATATGCTTCAGTAGGAAAGATGTTTAATTAATGCAACATCATGTCAGTAATAGATTTACTATCAATACACAAATTAATCTAAAAAATAGCATTAGTTATTTTAGCAATCAAGGTCAAGTAAATTAGTGGCATATTCTGCTTGACTACCAAAGCACACTAGCATTTCTATTTAAAGAGTTTGAAATTATCCCAAGCTCCATGACTATAATTTTCTTTGAGTTTACTCATTTTCTATGTTTTTGTGTCAGATGTGTGTTCATGTATGTGCACTGGTTTTTGAGATGTTTTTAAATGATGTGTAAATAAGTTTTTAGTTATGAATTTTGCAAATAATATAATGCTTGATGTACAGGCAGATTCCGTGAATGTGTGCTTGATATGCTACAAGAATAATAATAAATACTAAATGATTGCCAAGTGCTTTCCTTGCACTAAAGTTTACATGATATAATTTAACACAAGCTTATCAAATTTATAGAAAATAAGATTTCATGTCCATAATTGCCATCTGCTATAACACAATCCTAGTCCCAACTTTATACCTGCAGAGGAAAAACTTGGTGGTCACTAGATGCAACTGCTTTGTTTGAGAGGCTTGATTCTTTGGTTATCGGAGCAGTAGGTAACAAAGGAGATAGATGAGAAAGTGCAGGGGGCCAGGCGCGGTGGCTCACACCTGTAATCCAGCACTTTGGGAGGCCAACGCAGGCAGATCACGAGGTCAGGAGTTCAAGACCAGCATGACCAACATGGTGAAACCCCGTCTCTACTAAAGAATATAAAAATGAGCCGGGTGTGGTGGCACGTGCCTGTAATCCCAGCTACTCAGGAGGCTGAGGCAGGAGAATCACTTGAACTTGGGAGGCGGAAGTTGCAGTGAGCTGAGATCACGCCATTGCACCCCAGCCTGGGTGATAGAGCGAGACCCTGTCTCAAAAAAAAAAAAAAAAGAAAGAAAAGAAAGTACAGGAAGACTGACCCAGGAACAGCTCCCTTGGTGAATGGGGGAATACAGCCACTACTCTTGAGCAAACTGAGTTGTACCATGTCTAAAACTCTAGCAAACTATAGTATGGTGTCCTTTAATATGTTGTGATTAAAATCTTATATTTTTTTTTTACATAATGGGCTTTCCCAGTAATGCAACTCTAGAGATAAAGCAGGATTGAACATTTTGATAAAAACAGTACTTGTTTTATATCAACATTTTCTACTTAGGAATTGGCTTTTATATGGTGAAATTGATTTTTGCTTATTTAGTTTTGTGGTTTAATGCTGTCTAATAATTTAATCACTTATTTGGTCCTTGCTGGTAGAGGGGATATTATGATGACACTAATATCCCCTAGCTAAAACATCTGGGGAGAAGTGAAAATATTCCATTATCTGTCTGCTTCACCTACAGCATGGCAAACATCTGGACACTGGAAATTCTTCCCAATTTTTGTATTCAGATGATTACAAATGGTACCAAACTCAGTCACTGTCAATAAACACCACCTGCATTAAAGTAACATGGTCATGCAACTTGCGAGATCCATGAAGAGGATCTCAGTTGGGGAGTTCAACAAAAAGAAGGTTTTTAGACAGTTTCATAGTCAGCAAAGAAGAATCCCAAAGAAAAACAGGACATTTGACAGCCTCATTTATTCATTCATTCATCTACTCAATGTCATTCAATACATATATGCAATGCTGTTGAAAGAAGACTTTGGTTTTGGAAGTGGTGCATTGGAGTGTGGTGTTGTTTAAATTTCCTCCAAGAGAAAATACCTCTGCTACACATTGATGCTCTTTATAACCATTTTTGAAATTTTGGTTTGGTTAATTGTTTACTGAGGATATTACATGAGGCTTTCTGACTGGTATGTTTCTGCCTTTTGAACACTGAGAGTATAATATTCTCAAGTTTCCCCAAGAGAAGAGGTACAAAAGATGCAACACCCACTTGGAGGATGCATTGGGAACCTCACATGAGCCATCCTATAAAATCAACTTTCTATTGTATGTTGTTATTGTTATTTTTGTTCAGCATCCTTTTTCATCTCCCTCCTTCATTCTCTCTCTCTCTCCCCCCGTCTCTCTCTATATAGCTCTTTCTTTCTCTCTTTTCCCTCTCTCTCCTCTCTCTTTCTCTCTCTTTCTTTCCTCTCTCTCATCTCAGCCAGAAAACGCTGTGCAGGTGTTATTCATCATTGAAAATACACTCCGTTACAGACAATTTAGTTTATGTGCTAGAGCAAATACACAGTTACAGACAATTTATTTAATGCAACCAGGAAATTTTGGTATCTGATCAGAGCTTCTCTTTGGACAACATGAAAGAATTTAGCAGGTTTATATGCAGTTAAAGCTGAGGAAAGGGAAACCATTTGTGAGCAATTGAAGCAGTGCAGAAAAGGGAGAGTTGATAGATTTCACTGTCTGTATTGCCTTTGATCATTCCCTGTTGTAAAAATTCCTCTTTGTGGACAGAGGCAGAAAAAGAAAATAGCCATATAAGTTAGATTTTTTCCCCCATCAGAAAATGCCAGATGTATCTTAAGAGAGGTGTAACAGTGTTGTGTTTTCTTTCTGGATGCACTGCCGATGGGAACAAGAACACAGGCAGCAGCTAGCAATTGATAGAACAAGAACCAGACCTCAAAATAGAGAAAGGAGGAGAAAATTGGGGAAAGCTGTGCAAAGCGCCAGGGCACAAAGCCGATGTTTGCAAACAAGAAAGATCCAACTCAGAAAAGAAGAAGAAATCAGTGTAGAATCCTGGGGACCTGACTGTGGCTGACACTTCCCAAGGAGAGCTACCTAGGACTCTGAACATACCCTGGCCATCCGGCAGCAATGGCTCTGAATCTGGGGAGGGCTGGTCCTGTAGGCAGTTTAATTCTAGCCGTGTAGTAAAGTAGAGGTTGAGAGCAGTCAGGGGCTGGCATTTGCCACTTTACTGGCACTGTTTTCTTTTCATTTTTCTGAACTCTTGGGGGGTTCAATTATTTGTCTCTAATGATAAATATTCTCTAATGATGAATCCAATGTTTTTCATTCATTCTGATTGTTTCTTCAAAATTATCACCCTTGGCTATAGTATTCTGTCTAAATTGCTTTTGTTGAAGAAATTTATTTTGTGTAAAGAGGATAAAGGAGTCAACTAATTAGTTTTCTCAAATGTTAATTGTAGTACCAGGACTCGTTTACTTGGAATCTTTGTATAATGATCATAGGCTTTGAGGTAGGCTATAGTATAAATGCACTGTAATGTAAGTATAAATTCCATTTTTAGTTGAGAATTCTCTGCACAGATAGTCCGAAGATAATGAATCTATGTAATACTTTACCGACTGAATACTTTTTTCTCCTTTTGACATAACAGTGATTACAAATTATATGAACAATTGACTGCTCTTCTCAAGCAAAGTCAAGAGGCTGCAATTACCCCAAGAGAAAGACTTTAGTGTCTTTGACCTGACATTGACCACAGTTTTCAACTTTCCAAATGTACTGAATAAGTAGAGAATATCAGATATTCAGAAATCTTCATTCCTTTTAATTAGCTTTTAATTAACTTTCTATGTCCTTTAATGAAGATTCAAGTTTCTTATAATCATGCAGAGTTCATGACTCCTGCGTATCCTTAATACCACTGAAGCCAGAATTTTACATAATAATTGGTTACTTAAAATGCAATAGCATGGTAGACAAACCATAAGCTGATGGCTTTGAATTAGCATGGTCTTTGATAAGAGCTTTATTCCACTGCCCTGGGAATCATATGCTTTAGGAAAGATTTGTTTAGAATTGGACAAAAATCAGAAGTAGTAAAAACTCTAAAATTCCTAAATCAAGTGACATGAATTTTAGTGAACCAGGGACATAAAACTGAATTGGCCCCAAAATTATTTCTTCCTTTGCCTTCTGTCTCTACTCCACTGTCACCACCTCTAAGGTAACCCAGAAAAAAAGTGTAAAGGAAAAGGGATCAATGATAGGTGAGTCCAAAATTATTTTATTGAAAGGTCTAAATTCCCTAGAGGTGAAAATTCGACTCTTTCCTGAAATACTATAATTTTCTGTGAAGATAGTCTCTAAGTTTTCTGTAAAATATCACTTAATATCACTTAACTGACATCAGCAGTCACTGTTTTGGGTTGATCTTATCTATGGTTGTGATGAATTTTACTGTAGAACTTCATAGCCAATATAGTTTTCAGGGCAAACAAAAAGAAAGAAAGCACAGCAGGTGACATGTTTTAACTACCTGTGAGTACAGACTCTACGTAAGAAACCTACTCTGTTTATGGCTTACATTGGAATGAATGTTGGAGCTGGTGATATTGAGGCGGTCTTCTCATTTAGTAGATGTAAAAACAAAAGAGGAGTGAAACTACAGGACTTCATGAAAATTTCAAAGCAGAAGTTTTGCTCTCATTAAAGTAAGTCCAACAATAGATGTATTTTAAAATGTTATTATTTATTAACCAGAAATTTGACATATACTTCTAAATATTAAGATTTAATTCATTGAAATATTTTATTTGAACATATTACCATTCTCAATTTATTTTCTTTTTTTTTTTTTTTTTTGAAACAAAGTCTCACTCTTTGTCCCCAGGCTAAAGTGCAGTGGTGTGATCTCAGCTCACTGCAACCTCTCCTCTTGTGTTCAAGCAATTCTCCTGTCTCAGCCCCTCGAGTAGCTGGGACTACAGGTGCACACAATCACGCCCAGCTAATTTTTGTATTTTTAGTAGAGATGGGGTTTCACCATACTAGTCAGGCTGGTCTCGAACTCCTGACCTCACATGATCCACTCACCTCTGCCTCCCAATTTGCTGGGATTACAGGCTTGAGCCACTATGCCTGACCCCATTGTCAATTTATTTTCATATATTTAGTTTGGACTTCATCTCATTAGCCTAGTTTGCTGAGGTTGGCATATAGTCATAAATCTTTTTGCTCTGAATATAAAGCTTAACAGTATTGTTTACTGTTTCCTATAAATTACATTCTAGTGAAATATTGAGTGATAGTTTTTACATTTGATACATTTAAGTGATGAAAGTTCAACCAGTTATCTAGAGATAACATTTCAAAATGGAATATTTGGCACCAACATCAGTAGAGACATTCTCCTTGCGTTTATGTTAAATTTGTCTTCAGTCAATTCAACCATGCCTGGTTGTGCAACACTCTCTTTGATTATTGGTTTACTCCAGAGGCTGACATGTAAGTGAATATTGTAATGCCCATCAATATTATCTACAAGGCTTTTTCCAAAGCTTAAATCCAGTCCACAGTGGAGGGACTCAGAGCCCTACAGGGGAAACCTCACATGCCCGATGAGCCAGCCCCACATCAAAACAAGTAAGTAATCTAAACACCCCGAGGGCAGCACTAGTATTTCCCAGACAACTTAACGTCTACAAACTCGGAAACCAAAGGTATTTGTTCACCTTTAAGCTATTATTAAAGGACTGGCTACTTATTCAGAAGAACTTGAATTCTTATGCCTCTGCAGTAGTTTTGTCGAGTGTTTTGATCTCTGACCCTTTACTCTCTTAGAAAAGACCCCATGGAGTTTTTTACTATATGGGTTATATTTATCAATATTTACCATGTTATTTTATCAATATTTATTATTTATCAATATTTACCATGTTATAAATTAAAGCTGATAATGTTAACACCTTTTCTTGAATTTTAAAGAAGCAATACACTCATTATATATTAGAAATAAATAATATCTTTTTAAGAAAAAAGAGAATTATACTTTACAAATCAGCAAGAAGATGACAGTGCCTGGCCCAAAGGAAAACAGCTGGTTTCTCATATCTGCTTTTGCAATCAATGTGCCATGATCTGTTATTTTGGTTGGAGTATAAGAAAAAAACTCAGGCTTCATGGGGATATGCAGTTGAAAAAGGACCTCCTCAAATAGTATCAGAGACCTACAGGGGTCCAAGGACCACACTTTGAGAATCACAGCTCCAGAAAAGATAATACCTTTTACAATTCAGTGCTTGGAGAACATGACCACTGGAGAACCCTTGTTTTATTATTCAGAAATGACAGTGAGACTCATTTGTCCAGAAGAATGTAAAAACTATTAAGTCAAACACTGCGTTGTCAGAGAGGTTCCTATAATACAAAACCTGTAGGTTCCAGCAGGGGCATTTTAGCCCACAGCTCTCTCCTGTATTCTGATGTACTGCCCTTCAGCATTTTGGACTTACAAAACCCTAGTGTCTGTCATCTAGAAGCCTCAAAACTTGTAGGACAACTGTCAGTTCAAAGCCATATATGAAGCCTATATTTCTACCAATTCTTGCCCTAGGAGCACTGACTGGCTTCTATACTCTTGTCCCAGTTCTAAGACACCATGGTACTTTGCAACGAAAACCAGTGATACCTTGATATATATTTTGTGTGTGGTCCTGGAAGTGCTTGGTTGAGTCATGATTATTTAGACTTTAACAGTTCATTTTTCTCAGGAATAAATGTTGCATCTCTGGAACCACTGAACTAATAATTTTAAGCCAAATACTCCAAATTTCTTATCTTTTATCATAACATTTCTTGTCTGTTCCTAAAGTATTTAGTTCAGTCCCTTCAGTTTTTAGAAAACAGAAGCTAAGAAGGACTAAATGACTTTCCCAAGGGTACACGGAAAGTAGGGCAGAATTTACGTCCACTTCTTTTTGGACCCTTAATACCAGTGTGGTTAGACTATCTAATGGACTGAAATAAATATGGCCCTGGAAAAATATACCCAAAAGCCCTCTTCCACACTCATGACCTCACCTAGTTGAAACATTCCACAGTTGACCCCACGAACCCCAAACTCCAGCATCATAGTAGTGTTCAGGGAGATGAAGACCTTCCTGACAGAACCATGTATTGGTTCAGGATCTCTAAGAAGGAAAGGTAACCCTAAGTCAAACCAATTAAGGTGACAGTTGACTTCTTTCTCTACATAGAAGAACCAATTCAGAAGACTTCTGTGCAGATACTATGCTATTGCTGACCTATATTTTAAAATATTTATGAGATTAAAATTTTCTCTGGTGTTGGGGATCAACAAATATGCTTTAACAGACCTTGGTCCTTTAAGACAGAGATATGTTGGTTTCTCCATAAAATCAGTTTGATAAGGCTGAGTTGTCTCCTTTACAGGGAGGAAGTGGCTTCCCTTGGAGCTATCTATGGAACTTATCTAAGGGACTCATGTTTTTAACCTGCTTTGCCAGCTTAGGTCTGCCCTGCTTCCAAGTATTTCTAGCACACCAAGCTTCTTTGTGAGTCTTGCTATGACTAGTTTTTGAAACAGTACCTATGTTTTCATGCCTAGAGATCTTACACTGCAGGTTAATATTTCCAGTCCTACCCTCTACCTATTCATTGCCTTCTTTATGCTAGCCCCATCTTTGCCAGGAATCTGCCCACCTGCCCCGGGTCCAGGCATATTGCCCTGCCCAAGACAGAGACTGACTTTACGAGTAACCAAGCCTAACCTTAAAAGCAACCAGTAAGCATGATTTAAGGATGATCAGAAAACCTTTCCTGCCCCCAAAGTATTCCTCTACTTTAGACTTGGAATGTGACAGACCTCCTATTTGGGAATGTAGCAACAAAGAACAATGTGACTGGATTTGCACAGAACACTGGATTCAATATTGTATATACTTTGTCTCGTGGACATCCATAACATCTCTATGAGACAAAAATCATTATCCCCAATTTACAGTTGAGAGAACCAAGGCCCAGAGAAATTAATAACATGTCTAATTTAACACAACTGATATGTAGCAGAGACAGTTTCACACTTCAGTCTAACTGGCTGTATACCCAGTGTTTTCTGCCTTGCAGAATAGAATCTGAAATAACCTCAAGCATCCTTAGATTCGTTGTTGTTTACATGTAAGCCACATTTGGCATTTGGCCTTTAATATCTCTTTGATTTAGGTACTTTATCATTTTTATGTCACATGTTCATTCACCCTTGACCAAGGGTAGGGAAGATATATGTTCTTTGTGAACTGACTGATTGAGTACAGGTGTAAAGCTATGTCATCAAAAACCTTTAACCCCTTTCTTTGTCCCAGGTAACAGGCAATTAAATCAGAGTAGTTTGCTTCAGGCCAGAAGATCATTGACCAGCACAAGGCTTTTTTTTTTTTTTTTTTTGAGCTTAGAGATACCATTAATGTCACAGAGCCCCATAGACAAAATGAAGGATAGTTTTGCAAATGATGAATTTATCCACTGTCTTTTGGAAGCTAGATGTGATTATCTCTATCAGCTTTTGTTCACGCTCTTAGCACTCATTTTTTAGTGTTATTTAATCTTCAGTCCTTCTAATTTCAAAGTTCCAAGGCTCAGAGAACTAACTCACTCTGCATTAATAACTAACTTGGCCAGCCAACTAGTCAGGTAATCGCTTCTTCTAAAGACCTGAATTTAATCACATATAAAGTAATATGCATTGGCTCCTAGGATTAGAAAGAAAATAGGAGGAGCACTGTTTAGCCTACCACAGCCCATCTTCTGGTTCCCAAAGATTCATGTTCATTCCACATGCAAAACCCATTCACCACATTCCAGCATACCCCAAAATCTCAACCCATTACTGCATCAATTAAAAATTCATCCTAGTCTCATCTAAACATTAGCACCTAAGAAGTCCAAGATGATTTAGAATTATCATCGAAATCATTGAAAATAAGGTATGTTTGAGAGTCTGGGTACATCCCATCCTAGGGCAGAATTCCTCTCCTCGTTGCTTCTCATAGCAGGCACTTTATCAAGACATCTTTCTTACATTCAGGGTTTATATTAAAATTGTGAGGCAAATCAAAGAGCTTTAAAGACCTCATAGGGATTTTTTATTTGGCTAGATTCCGTTTTGTTTTCTACTTAATTATATTACAAATGGATGAAAGTTAAACAGCTTCTCTTGAAAGTCAGCTAGAAGCTTTTGGGCCGGGCATGGTGGCTCAAGCCTGTAATCCCAGCACTTTGGGAGGCCGAGACGGGTGGATCACGAGGTCAGGAGATCGAGACCATCCTGGCTAACACGGTGAAACCCCATCTCTACTAAAAAATACAAAAAACTAGCCGGGCGAGGTGGCGGGCGCCTGTAGTCCCAGCTACTCGGGAGGCTGAGGCAGGAGAATGGCGTGAACCCGGGAGGCGGAGCTTGCAGTGAGCCAAGATCCGGCCACTGCACTCCAGCCTGGGCGGCAGAGCGAGACTCCGTCTCAAAAAAAAAAAAAAAAAAAAAAAAAAAAAAAAAAGAAAGTCAGCTAGAAGCTTTTGATACATTGGTGTCTTTCATGATGTCTGAATCAGTCACACTAGCTGCTTCTGGTTTTGAACTTCTGCAATCTAGTCCTGGAGATTTGGCTATTTCTAGTGCCTTTAGTCACAGTGTCTGCCATGTGACAGACACAATCTTCTATATACACAATATTTTTCCTGTTAAAGCTGCACCAGGCTGGGTGTGGTGGCTCATGCCTGTAGTCTCAGCACTTTGGGAGGCCAAGGCGGGCGGATCACCTGAGGTCAGGAGTTTGAGGCCAGCCTGGCCAACATGGCAAAACCCCATCTCTACTAAAGAATACAAAAATTAGAGGCCGGGCGCGGTGGCTCAAGCCTGTAATCCCAGCACTTTGGGAGGCCGAGGCGGGCGGATCACAAGGTCAGGAGATCGAGACCACAGTGAAACCCCGTCTCTACTAAAAATACAAAAAATTAGCCGGGCGCGGTGGCGGGCGCCTGTAGTCCCAGCTACTCAGGAGGCTGAGGCAGGAGAATGGCGGGAACCCGGGAGGCGGAGCTTGCAGTGAGCCGAGATCGCGCCACTGCACTCCAGCCTGGGCAACAGCGTGAGACTCCGTCTCAAAAAAAAAAAAAAAAAAAAAAAATTAGCCAGGCGTGGTGGCACCGCCTGTAATCTCAGCTACTCGGGAGGCTGAGGCAGGAGAATCATTTGAACCTGGGAGGCAGAGGTTGCAGTGAGCCGAGATTGCACCACTGCACTCCAGCCTGGGTGACAGAGTGAGACTCCATAAAAAGAAAAAAAAAAACATTTAAAAAAGAAAAAGAAAAAACAGCTGCACCAAAGTGTATTTTAAGACAGATTGACAAATAAAATGACAATTAGAGGTACGAACAAGTGAAAATTAAACATATATGGCTATACCATTACAAATAACTCAACTGAGGTGACACACAAATAAACAGAAACCTTTCTCTTATAGCTACATTTGCTCATGCAGGCAGCCTTTTGTGTCACGACTTACTGATCTTCTTAGTAACTGTTGACTTGTTTGGGGGTTGGTTGTGAAATATTTCCCAGTTTCATGAATGTTAAAAAGCAAACCATATGTATTATAGACTTAAGATGATGTGGTATTTCCACATCATGAAATATCCTTTCATAGAGTCATTTTTAATGACTGCATATTGTTTAATTGTATACAGACAACCACTTTTTATTGAACATTTAGGTTTTTTTCAGTATTTCTCTAATTGGGGCTTGCAGTATATACCTTTGTACTGAAATGGAGTTCAGATGTTTTAACGTTTATTCCAGGAAGTATCTTACTGTGAATTAAGAAGATACCCTGGATTAATTCACAAATAGAAATGCTTTTTTATCTCAGATTCTGACATGTTTTCTTCTTAGCCCTTATTTTAATATATTGGTTGAATAAATTGGCTGTCTATCCCACTAAGTCATGATCACCTTACATATATACTTGTTTGTTATATGTGTTTCAGTACACTGGAAAGAAAGACTTGAGGAAGAAGGCTTAGCCCTGGTGAACTGTGAGAGAGGGAGTGGGGATGAAGGGGAAAGTCCTGGACCATGAGTGAGTGTCAGGGAAAGGCAGTCTTGCTCACTCAGAGGGACACCTAAAAATCATTAAGGGGTAACTTGCTGAATGAGCAGGTGAGGACAGGTGCTAACAAGAGTGATGGAGGATGGTGGAAGACAAACATTGTCTGCTTCTTAATTTACCCTAGGGATTCACCTGAATGGCACACTCATTATTATGCTTCCCCTGCCAAAGGGCAAGTACAAATAGTGAACACTGGGACAATGTCAAGGAATTAGGGAAGAGCTGTGATGAAATGGAGGAGCACATAGGTCCCTGAAACACGGGCTCAGAGATTGAGTGTTCATAATTCTGGAAAGGCGATAATAGCCTGGAATTGTGTATAATGTCACACTTCACCAGGGCCTGCAGTGGGAACGTCTGCTGTGAGTAAAACCTGTCAATTCTGTGTATTTATTCCTCTCTCTATTATGTAAGACTTTTATTTAAATCTTTAATAAAGTCTGGTTTCATTCTTCAGCGTGTTTCCCTACCGAATTTTAATGATTCATTTCTATCAATCATCACATCCGTCCGTCCTTTCTAATGCATTCCCAACAGTCTCCTGTTTCTGACCCACTGTCTGTATGCTTAGACTCAAAATAGATTCAAGCAGAACCAAAAGTCATGTGAAGAAGTGAAGTGGCCAAAATCCCTTTGATAAAAGCATGAAAAGAGCTAAGGGGCATCCTGTTGACCTGCCAAGCTGCAGGTGGTGGCCAAGCCCACCCCAGGTCTTCCTCCTCCAATTAGACCCATTTCTCCTTCATAGGGGGAATTCCAGGGGGTGTGAGTTTGTGTGTGTAGTATGTGATCCATCCTGGCCTATAGGTGACCTGCAGTGCCCACAAGGGTGCACCACAAGCATTGTTCCAGCTCCAAAAGAAAGAAAGGAGTCCATTGTCTCTTTATGACAGCCAAAAATAGAACTGCCCTTTTAAATACTGCACAACATTGTAAATGGTCCAATCTATTTTCTGGCTTACTATAACCACCGGGGCACTCATCCACAATGTTGCTCTCTAGGTTTCTCTGAATCTGTTTGAGTCCTTTCCACACATACAGCAAGCTACATTTTTTTTCAAGGTTGAATTGCATTTCATTTTTTTGTTTGTTTTAAACTAAATTTAGCATAGTGTGTCTCAATTCTTAATGGTGTCTGCAACAACTCCCAAATTAGAAAGCTCTTCAAACTTCACTAGCAAAGTGTTGTTTTCTTGCTTTTTTCAAACCTTCTCACTGTGCTAACATAATAACTAATATTTGTCTAGTGCTTTACAGTTTACAAAATACTTTCAAACCCATTATCTCCTGAGAGGTAGTATTATTGTATTATCAGGAACTCTCTTTACCAAGGCAGAGACAGGCTCAAAGATATTAATTGGTTTGTCAAAAGCTACACAGCTACTAACAAAGTTCAGACTGAAACTGGTTTTCCGGCTCCAGGCCCCATGTTCTTTATACCACTCAGAGCTGGCATCCTTCTTGACTAATTCCTATCTATGTATTTCCACACAAGCAGTTACCAATGGCAAATATTATTTAGCAGGAAACTGAATAGAATTCAATAATTTAAATAAATGTCTAGAAAGATGCTCTAACCATAGATTTTGGTCAGAAATATTTTTTTATGTCTCTGCCAACATGAAAACAAGACACACAAAATCAGTGGCAGGTACTTTTAAAGATATTAATAATTGTCATTTATTGAGTACTTACAATGTGCCATGCTCCATATGAATTTCTTTCCAAATACTATCTCAGTTAATCCAAAAAATAAACCTATGAAGAAAGTACTATATCCTCCTCAGTTTGTAGATGAGGAAACTGAGTTGTAAGATATCATGTAAGCCCCTCAGTCTAGTAAGTGGTACAGGAGGGACTTGAACCCAGGAAACATGACTCCAGGGAGCACGCTCTTAACCACTAAACCATAGGGAGTTAGAGTTCTTGTTCTGTAACCAGCCTTAAGTTAAAATTTCAGCTGCACTCTGACTAGCTGCATTAATTTGGGCAAATATTTAATCTCTCTGGAGATCAATTTTTCATCTGTGAAATGATTAAATAAGTGAACAAAATTTGGCACCTAGTCGTCAGTAAATGTTAGCTTGTATTCTACTGATGCTACACATTCTTCCTTTCTTTCTTTATTTCTCAACTAGGTATTGAGCCCTTCCTTGCTATGTGTGCCTGACGATATTTCTCTGCACACTTAGTTTTAAAAGGTTTCATATTCTGTGTACCCCCAAGATCATCAGCGCCCAAGGCTAACCAGGTACTTTTCCTTCTTTCCTGTGTTTGAACACCATATGGAGTCAGGACTACTCACTTTGAGCCTGGTGTGAGCTGCTGTTGTTTCAAATGAGTTTGCAACTGCAGCATCTTTTGTTTTGTGACAGTACTACCAGTCTATCTTTTCCCAGTATGTTTTTCTTCAAAATGCTGGAATTCATTTGATTATTTTCTAGGGCTATTTGAGCACACCCTCTCTGTGAACGACGGAAACCAGGTTTGACTGCAGGCATCTCCCATTTACATGGCATAATTTAAAATTAAAGGCTTCCATTGCAAGGCATCCTCTTTTTCCTGCTCCACTATCTTTTCTACTGGTAGGTTGGATCATGGACTGTCCTCTCAAAGTCAGAGCAGTGGTGCTTGATGGCCGTCTACACTTAAGGAGATTTGTTTCCAGACCCCTCTTTCCCCAACTATTAATTGTCTTTTGTTAAGCCAGGCTGTACTTACTTGGAAGGGCAGTTTTTTATACACAGTATTACAACCTATATAATACATTTCTATGTGAATATGGCCAAGAACAAATACTCTAAGCTCAATGTCAAACCTGATGCCATTGTGATAAAACAAATATACAATACCTTTAATTGAAACAGACGTTTTATGATCTGAATATTTCTGTAAACTCAGTCCACACAGCCAATGTAGCCAAAATTAGAATACATTAAGAGGCATAAAATTGTAAATTGGACATGTGGATAAGTTTTATTGATATCGTAAAATATTATGGTAAGACTTTCTATCAAGTCTCCTCAATTTTGGCACCACATTAAAAAACAGTAAGAGTTGTGAGTAGTACTGACGTAATTAGAAGTTGAACCGGTTTAGATTCACAGTGGTCACTCCAGACAATTACATTTTTAAACCTTCAGCAGATGGCCAGAATTAAGTCCTGGTGAGCCTTTTACACAGCACTGGAGCTGACATGCAGTGGATATGCCACTGGCACAGATTTAACTTCACCTGGAAATAAGCTAGTGGGACGGAAACTGCTGAATCTGATACTGGTGTGGCTGTGACTTGGGGAGAACCACCTCTTCCATTGTGAGTTCCCACAATCTCAGCACAGAACCAAAACAATGGCTGATTGCAAGGGAAACCAATAATTGAATAAGGTAGGGGAAGGGAGTAGAAAAGGGAAGTAAATGTTTCCTCTGAATTGATTATTTGTGTAAGCAAAGCAAAATGTTCTTTAATGAAAGGTATTTCTCTTATACATGTAGTATTGGTATTCTCGTAACATAACAATAATCTATCAGGACTCTATGGAAGGAAAAAGAAGAGCAAAGAATATTCTTTTGGTGACTTAGGAAGATTATGCTTTGTTAACAGCCAGCATTTTGAGTGTTTACAGTATGTCAGGGATGGTGCAAACTCTTCAGATATGTTGCCTTGTTAATCTTCACAATATCCTGTGAGAGAGATACTGTTTTTATTTCCATTTTACACTGGAAGAAAAAAGGCAAAAGGTTACACAGCTGGTAAGTGGCAGCTGGACTGAAAAGAATCTACTAAATCTAACCTTTTGGGGGTTTATCTGTGACCCCTGTGAGGGCAGTTTTAGGAGCGTTGTTGGTTGGGAGCAGGAGGAGAACCTGACTTGCTTACTAGCTGGATGTCTAGAGGCAGGGACATGAGGGGAACTTCTGGATACCTTAACATTCTCTGACATGGATGGCACCCTGGATACTTCTCATCAGGCTGTTTAGCTCCAGTGCACTCTTAACCATTATGATACCTACCTCTTGATGCCTTATTTGTTTAAATCAAGCTTGTCCAACCCATGGCCTGCAGGCCTCATGCAGCCCAGGACAGCTTTGAATGCGGCCCAACACAAATTCTTAATCTTACTTAAAACATTATGAGTTTTATTGAGTTTTGTTTTGCTTGTTTGTTTGTTGTTTGTTTGTTTTTAGCTCATCAGCTATCGTTAGTGTATTTTATGTGTGGCCCAAGACAGTTCTTCTTCCAGGGTGGTCCAGGGAAGCCAAAAGATTGGACAGCCCTGAATAGTTTCTCACTTTCTAAAACAAGTTCAATTGCCTACAATCTGATTGCCTCAACAATCTTGTAAGACACACAGCTCTATTTTACAGACTAGCAGCAGAGGCACAGAGAGGCTCCAAATGACTTGCCCAGAGTGGAAGGCTAGTTGCTAGTGAAGGCAGTATGAGAACTCAGTAACAGTGTTCTACTATTGAACGACCCATGGAACTTAACATTCTTCAAAGCCATTTGCCTTTGGCTCAGGTTTCCACAGATGAGGCTGATAGGAGTGCTTTACCGTGTCTCTGATGGTCTTAAGGAGATGTTGTGTGGCAATTGACAGGATCCATGACACACCATCCTCCTCCAATAACATGGTGATGTTATGACCAAATTCACTTGAAAATACCAAGCATGTTGCCATTTTCTGGTTTAATCTAACTGAGGTTATTAAACTTTCAAGGCCAGGAAGGTAAGAAGCAGACAGTGTAAGTTCAAGGTCATAGAGCAGGTCAGAGAGAAGATCCCAGGCTGCTCAGTTCCAAAGCAACATGCCACTTCCCCTATGCACAGGCAGGACATGGAACTAACGGGTTTATTGACATCCGAAAGTCATAGTTACAGGCCTATAAAAAAATATTGGGTGCTATAAAAATTCAGCAACATGAGTCCAGGGAATGTTCTGCAGAAGAAACTCCCTATGATACTTTCAGAGTGAATCAGTGAGGAAGTAAATGTATGTTGGTCTGGTCACTATTCACCCAAGCCAGGATGTACAGGAAAAAAAAGAAAAAAAGTAGAAGTGGTCTTTGATCTCATTTCCCGCCAGTTTACAAGTTTGTTTGCTTATGGCTGCCACTGTATCATCAAGTTAAATCAATTTCCAGGCCACTTTTGCTGTAAGGCAATGGCAACTTTTCAGTTTCTGTGGACATGGTCTGAATGTGTGGGAACACAGAGATTACTCAGAGAGCAAAAACTGAATGACAAGAGTGAGACCCCGTGCACCGTGTGAGTTCTTGGCCGTTAAATCAATGCCATGATCCATTTGCACCTGAGGACACCAAAAGATGGGCAGGTAGTCCCAACAGCCTTGGCAGTCACTTTTTTAAAGTTCTCAACTATGGATTTCAGAGGACAGAGAATAAATTATGAACCTTTCTCTTGTAAAATTTCCTTCTCTCTAACAATCTGATTCCCCAAGTATCATTCCTGGACTGCTTTTCTATTAAATTAAGTTGATAATGTAAAGGGGAGACTGAGAGACATGTTCCAAGTCTGTTGACTTCTTTTCATTATATTGTCTCTGCATCTTTTATCTTCCATTTCTTCTCTTTTATATCTTTTTCCACCCATCTTTCTTTGCTTGATTTCCAACTATTTTCAAATACCTTATTCATAATTGCCATTTCTCTGCCCCCTTCTCATTTTAAATATGTTCAGTCTTTTATTTCTCTTCCCTTTCTGCTTATGCTGCCATCATTTTCTCACTCTCTGTTCAAGTAACTGGATTTGCACATGGTTTTATATTTTAAACAATCACTCCAACAATATTCCAGCTGTCTCTAGGGGAAGGAATACAATCGTAAATATAAATCAGCTGGAGCCAAGTGAAAGCAGGCTTAAGCGAAGCATTAAATCCCCCCTTCCAATTTCCAAAACCACACAGAGAAATAGCTTAGGTCAGCTACAGAGAATGTGGCAAAGGTGAAAAATGATAGTGCAGAGAGCCCCTGGTTATATCAAATTCTGCTTTTTTATTACTTTGGACTCGCCAATAAATTCTGGGGACCATGCTTTTTTAAATATATTTCCTAGATCTCTACTAACTCCAGCATTTGGCAGATGAAATTTCACTAGACTGTTTAGAGACCTTCTGCTTCTACAGCAGCTAAACATCTCAATGGGCCAACCACAGAGGAAGAGCAATGAGTGTGAGAATTCCAATCGATTTCTCCCTGTGCTTTGCTCTCTTAGCAGGAACTGCTGATGTTTGATAATGTGTAGAATAATATTTGAGAAACATCTTCACTGGCTCAAAGCTAGTTGCCTAAAAATAGGGAAACAAATGTATCTCTTCTGCATATATTCCTACAGAAACAGATGTATATGGATATAGATTTGTATCAGTAAAGAATACAAGAGGGGTGCAGGACAGGAAGGAAACGAAATAATGCATAATGATTCATTGAACCTCTACTCTGTCCCAAGTGCCCTAGATACATTATCTCATTTAATCTCACAATTATCCAATGAAGAATACATTAAAATAAACATTTTTAAAAGATAGAAAAATAGAGGAGCAAGGTGATTCAGTAACTTGCCAGTGGTCACCTAGTAAGTGGCAGAGTTATCTATCAATGCATGAAGAAGAAGGAGAAGGAAGAGGAAGAGATGAAGAAGGAGAAGGAAGAGGAAGAGAAGAGAAAGATGAGGAGGAGGAAGAATGTTTATCAAGCCAGACCTATACTAGCATTTCATATAAATTATCACATTTACAGAAATTCTCTGAAGCAAACAATATTGATACCTCTATTTTATTGATGAAAGACCAAAGCATAGCATAGGTAAAATAATTCATCCAAGTCACAGAGCTAGTGGGTAGCAATTTCAGGATCTGAACCACAGTGAACCACTTCAAATTCCATAGCGTCAATCCCAAATCCATGTTTTTTCACTATATAACCATGTCTCTTGAGATATTTAAAATGGAAATCCAACATCAAAATTATATTTTAGTGCCACATTTAAGAAAAATGGCATGTCTGTAATGATATTATAATATAAATTGTATTTCATTCAAAAATAGCATTTCAGTGTAGCCCAGATACTGAAAAGGCTATGTCAAAAGATAATTCAGCATGTCTGGGAAGTGTTCATCAACATCTTTTCATCACTATAGTACATGTAGGACTCCTTCAGAATGCCTTAAGGAGGGTTCAAGGCAGTGGTGGGTGGGGGAGAAGAGAGCAGTCTTAAAAAGGCTCTTAAAATGGCAAGCTCAGCATATCCAGTAACTCTAACCCTCATGCAGAATTAGATTGCTATTGAACTGTACTAATACATTCAAAAGGTTGCAAGAATTCAGCTAGAATAAATTTCAGATGTTAGGACTCCCAGTAGAATTAAACCAATGAGGCTGGGTGCAGTGGCTCATGCCTGTCCTCCCAGCATTTGAGAGGCCAAGGCCGGTGGATCACTTGAGGTCAGGAGTTCAAGACCAACCTGGCCAATGTGGTGAAACCCCATCTCTATTACTACTAAAAAAAGAATATATATATACACATATATATGTGTGTGTGTGTGTGTGTGTGTGTGTATACACATGAAAAATTAGCCAGGTGTGGTGGTACATGCCTGTAATTCCAGCTACTTGGGAGGCTGAGGCATGAGAATCACTTGAACCTGGGAGGTGGAGGTTGCAGTGAGCCCAATTTGCCACTGCACTCCAGCCAGGGAGTGATAACTCGGTCCCAAAAAATGGAGTGAGACTCTGTCCCAAAAAAAAAAAAAAAAAAGAACTCATCCTAAAAAATCCCTTTTACAGCGTTAAAGCAATTAATGATGTCCGTATTTCCTTTGTTAAAAGTAGGCTTTCAAGCAATGCAGATTTTAAAATCTATTTTTTCCAATAATTACCTTTCCCTTTAATTGTTTAGATCTCCTTGTCTTTCACAATATTAATTTTGAGGAGGTGAAAAGAGTATGGACTTACGGGAGCTTACATTCATTGAGTATTCACTGTGTGCCCAGCATCATGCTAAGTACTTTGCTTGCAGTTATGCTATGTGAAGTGGGTACTTTTTAATCTCTGTTAAGTGGATGAGGAAACTGTGGTTTAATGGCATTAGTTGATTTTCCTTTATCACATAACTAAAAAGAGCTTGACTTCAAATCCAGGTGTTTCTGACTACAAAGCCTGAGTTCTTAATCAGCATTTATTGAATTCATAGCTGATCAAATAATTATATTCAAAAGCTGTGGATTAACACATCATTTTCAGCATGAAAGGGCTGTGTATTGTTTTCAGTTCTGGATCTTGCTGTTTAAAAGGAATCCAGATAAATTGAAGCGTGCTCAGAAAAGAGCAACTTAAAGGGTGGAGGGCCCACAACCCCTTCAGTTGAAGAGTCTTAGGGGCCAGCAACATTTTGCTTGAAGAAGAGAAAAATCAATATGGTCGTGTCTTCAGACATTTGGAGAACTGCCCTGAAGGAGGTGAAATGAGCCTGTCAATGGAGGGGCCTGTAAGAGACCATCTACAGGGTTCTTTGGCCGTCTGTGATTCTCTGATGTATTTCCTCATGAATCCAAGGAGTAGAGTCAGTGGAAGCTACAATTTAGCTGAGCATGAGAAAGAATTTTCTACTAGAGTAAGCTGATGATGGCAGTTGTACCTCAGACTTAACGCAGCAGTAGAGTTTCTAGCATAGGCCAGAAAAACACTTGGTGGGAATTTTGGGAAGGAAATTTAAATATAGAATGATTGATTAAACTAGATGCCTTTCCTGGACCTGAGAGCCATGAACTGACAAATAAATGCTCTGTGATGACAAACCCCCAAGACTATCTGCTGAAGTTCCTCAGAGCCCGAGATTTGCGTTTCTTTTGTTCTTCCAGAGAAGCCTCTCATTGAAAGGGAAGACTAGAGAGAAGAACTTACAATGACAGTAGTACAAGCTCGCAGACCTTACACTTGAGTTCTAAAATGACAGACAAGGTTGCAAGAAAATCCATGCGAGAACTGATGAGATAACTCCTAAGAAAATGTTTCGAGAAGCACAAAACACTATTGAAATTATAGGGAATAAAAGTAATATTAACAAGTTAGAGAGGCAACAGTCCCCATTCATAGGGAATCTTTCTTTGTTAAATGTCATTGTGCATCTATATATGGAGTGGGCCAAGGAGTGGAAAATTCAAATTAAATGAAAGATCAAAATTTTTTTTTTTTTTTTTTTTTTGGAGACTGAGTCTCGCCATGTCACCCAGGCTGGAGTGCAGTGGCGCGATCTCGGCTCCCTGCAAGCTCTGCCTCCCGGGTTCACGCCATTCTCCTGCCTCAGCCTCCCGAGTAGCTGGGACTACAGGCGCCCGCCACCACACCTGGCTAATTTTTTGTATTTTTAGTAGAGATGGGCTTTCACCATGTTAGCCAAGATGGTCCCATCTCCTGACCTCGTGATCCGCCTGCCTCGGCCTCCCAAAGTGCTGGGATTACTGGCATAAGCCACTGCACCCGGCCTTCAAAATCGTTTTTAAAGTGTAGTAAAATCAGTCAATATTGAACAGAATGGCAATGACAGGACCCACTCAGAAAATACTGTGATGGTGGAATCAGTTTCATCTTTAGTTTATATCTAGTGATATTTTTTAAAGACAAGCACAAACAGTTGTCACAAGTCACCACAATGGAGTTCTTATATTTCTTCCTCTTTCAATCTCAAATACTACTAGTATCTTCTGTGTGAGACATGAACATGGATACACAAACAAACAAAAAAATACCTCTCAGAGAGACAGGATTACAATTCAAAGCTGAAAAGAGAGATTTCAGATTTCAAGTAATGCCCCAAGATTCTTAGCCTTTTAGAATAACTAGAAGTTTCAGAAAAAGTCAAACTCTCCCTTCTGATGTTCTTGTTATTTGTATGCTTTCTATTGTGGGACCCACTCCTACCACATTTGAGACCAAAAAATAGTTGCACATTGAACTTCATGTATCCTGGATGTATTCCATTTTCTGACATACGTTATCTTTCCAGGTTTCCCTAGACAGCACTTAGATTGAAATGTGCAACTATTAAGACAGTATTATAAACAGTCATTCCTTTATGGTTGGACATGAAATATTCTCTCTCCCTATGCTACACCTACCCTACATTTCAGTTTTATGGCGGTCAATTCCAGTCCATATTCCATTCCCTCTGCCCCTCTGCTCTAGATTGGATTGATATTCTTTCAGCTTCCTTTGCTGTAAGAATGGGAATTGTGTAATGAAAAATAAATTGGCTATCATTCTAAACTGCACCCTGTTGAATGGGGAGATTTTTAAATTAAATTGTTGTTCCTAACTTTTTTCCAAACACCTGTAATTTCTGAATTTATGACTCACAAGTAGCTCTGCTGTAACTTTCAGGATAGCTTGGTGAAGTGATGAAAAGTTTGAATAATCCCTCAGATGAAAGCCCAGAAACTTATTCATAAGATGTAACAGTTTCGTTGGTCCAAAGAAAGAAAGCAGAGGGAAAGATGGATGGAAATGGGCATTAGGAAATATTTGTTCGTAGTGCCAAGGCCAAAGATTCTTCCTGAAGGCTGCTGTCAGAAGGACCATGGTCCCAATGGCTTTATTTCTCATACTTAGAAAAGCATGAGAAAGTGACTTGTGCTACCTTCAATCACATATTTTGGGGTATTTAGTGTTATCATTTTTCTCTTCTTTCTGATGCTAGCCTATTTTATTTTCTCCATAATGCTTTTCTCTACCTAACATAGTATGTATTTATGTGTTTATCAGCTTTCATATCACTGGACTGTAAGTTCCCCATCATTCCAAAGATTAACCCAGAGAAGTTCAATAAATATTTGTGAAATTAAGGAATGAATGAATGAATAGTGAGACAACCTTTTAAAATATAATCCACATTTCTTTAAAAGCAATTCTAGGCCAGGCCCAGGGACTCACACCTGTAATCCCAGCACTTTGGGAGACCAATGCAGAAGGATTGCTTGAGCCCAGGAGTTTGAGACCAGCCTGGGCAACACAATAAGAAGCTATCTCTACAAAAAAATTTTAAAAATCAGGGCATGGTGGTGCATGCCTGTAGACTCAGCTACTTGGGAGGCTGAGGTGGGATGATTCCTTGAACCCGGGAGTTCAGGGCTACAGTGAGCCATGATCGCACTGCCACACTCCAGCCTGGGCAACAGATGAGACTCTGTCTCTAAATAAATAAATAAATAGAAAAGAAATTCTACTGGGGAAACTTATAAAGCAAAATGTTTGGTGCTGCTCAGGTTAGGATAAATGGAGCACATTTAATAGGTTCTCTGAGGGGTCTACTTTTTTACAACGGTGAAGGTAGATGGTACGTGCATCTCTAATTTCATGCCAGAAAACGAGGCATATATTTTAATATGTAAATGCAGAATTTTCAGAGTTCTTTGGCCTATTTCTCTCCAGGAATGTTGGTACGTGCTGTTCCTGAACACCAGTGAAACCACCTTGTAATGAGATGTCTTGGGCCCAGCTGGCCTTCCTGACTTGGATCCAAATTGATACTGAAAAAAGTCTTTTGTGGACTTTATTTTAATCAAATAAATGTGGCAAATAAAACAATATTATTATAGAATGGCAATAAATAACTATATTATTTTGTGGATACTTGGCAAATGCATTATAGGAAAGGCCCACATAGTAAATTAAAATAAAAAGAGTATAAAATAGAAATATATTTCCTGGCCACCCCTCTAAATGATAGTAAGAAGCAGCTGAAACTCATCTTTGTGCAAATACTCTGAAAAGTAAAATATTACCAATTTAAATACATAATAAAAAATTTCTAGGAATAGTTCATATACACTGGGTCATATTTAGATTTTGTTCAATATATCATCATGAGCTCTATCCTAAGTCAAAACTTGCCTTCAGACCCCACTATACACACTGTGGTAACTACTCAACTTCTGGTCCCACTTCACCTGGTAAATAAGCCAGTTCCTTTCCGTCTCTGGGAGGAGCTCCCTCCTTCCCTGGCACTAGGTGTCATTGATTCAGGGGTAAGCACAGGACTTAAGCCAAAACAATGAGAACAGAGAACAGAAATTGGAAAAGCAGCTTCCTTGCTCTTCCGAGAATGCTTCTGGAATCACTTTTCTTTGTCTCTCTCTCTGTCATGGACAAGGACTTCTGTAGCTTCTGGTGGTGTTGGCAGCCGGTTTTTATCTACATAGGCAAGCTGACACCCCAGAATGTAGGATGGTGAGGCCAAAAAAAAAAGTGGGCATTTGATGACATTGTTAGTCATTGAACCAAGCCTCTCTCAAGAGTCAGTATATCCACTTTATTCTAAATATCAATGTAAATTGGGTGTTTGGTTACTTACCACCAACCACATTCTAACAAATGAAATTCCTTTCTTCAACAAATACCTACTAAGTGCTAGACTCTGGGATACAAAGATAGTTAAAACATCTTCCATACCCTCAAAGAAGTTACAGTCTAGTAGGAAAAGCCAACAAGAAACTACGAAGGTGGTGTGGATATAGCCAGAGTGGTCCATCACAGACATAGGAGATAAGGAGGTGCATTGTTTCCAAATTATTTAGAATATAATAATAATAGAGATTTGAAATTTGCATACTTTTTATTATCACCATGCATGCGAATTCTAAACAATGCCAGTGACAAAAATACTCCTCCCTGCCAGGGTGGACCATGCCACTGCCTTCAGGCCCACAGCTCTTGTAACTACAACGGTTGTATTCACCATTGTTAAATAACTATCTATAAATCACACTAAATATCTTTGACCTTGAAGCTCACCTTTAAGAAATAAACTTCCTAAAGTATGCTGTTCTTTGACCATACTGGGAACCAAAATCTTGACTACAATAATGGAATTGAGCTATCTAGATTTTATAATGTTGGCAACAGAGAGTATATAATTCAACGCTATGTGAAGGCAACTTCGTAACTTACTGAGACTCTATGAAGATACATAAGAGGATAAGGAATATAATATACCGCAATGTATTAATACTATAAAGTGGGAGTTGATATGAACTTTCAGTTTGCCCTTACTGAGAAACTGATGACACCTCTCAGTCAGGTGTGGGTAACAGACTCAATGACTCCAAATCACTCTAGAAGTTTCTACTAAAGTAATTTAATTTATTGATGCTCTTCTGTGCGTCTACCTTTCCAGGTGTAATTGAGGAGTCCTTACCGGAAGGTCACTTTACTATATCAGTGTTTTTCACTCTCAGTTTTTGGTGAAATATTTGCTTTAAGATTGCTTTTAAGTGTAGTCTTTATCCATTGTAGTATGAGAGACAGTTGCTTCACCATTATTGTTTGCTTGGCTGTTTCCTACCCGATGGATGCACAGTACACTGCAGTGTAGGGACAGGTAATGTGTAATGGGAGTTCTGAAGCTGGTGAAGTCAGTCCTCACTGGGCAAAAGAGCGGATCTGGTTCCTGAGAGACGAGAAATATTTGTGTAGAAAATCTTTAAGAAAGGGAAGGCATTGAAAGCTTAGGAAATAGTTTAAGAAAAAACACAAGAGCATAAAAAACATATATTCAGTAAAGACAGCAAAAAAGCAGCAAGGCTAAAATATGGGTGTGTAGCGGCATATGATGAGGTAAAGAAATCTGTTCTATCATAGCAGAAAGAGGACAACATAGCAGAAAGAAGTTGCATGTAGAACTTCATGCTGACCACTTAGGACCTTATTTGTTGAAAAATAAGAACCCACTTTTTTTAAGTATGAGCACAGAAATAATGTAATTCTGTTTTTCAATTTTTTATTATATAGTATTTGAACATTCAGAAATCTATTTCAAATATGTCATGAATAATATGATTAATATCCATGAAATTGTTGCCCAACTTAAAGAACTAAAATAATTCTAATATCATTGTGCCTTTCTTCTGCTTCTCCTCTTATCTGCTTTTTACTTCTTGCTCAAAGTTATCTACTAGAAGGAATTTTGTTTTGTCATTGATTTGCTATTTATAAAGAAAAAAGATGTATCACACATATATCATAAACAATATGCATATTGCTTGGTTTTCCTTGGTTTTACACTTTATAAAAACCATATCATGCTGCATATAGTCTTCATGATGTGCTTTTTCTATGAATATTGTTTTTAAGGAACATCCATATATAATTGTTATTGTAGCTGTAGTTCACTCATTTTCTCAATGTCTAACATGCCAGTGTGAATATATCACATTTATTTATCCAAACTCCTACTAATAGATTTTTCCTTTTTTGTTATAACAAGCAATATATCCTGGCATGCATGAACAAAAGTTTCTCGAGTATGTACCTAGGAGAATTGCTGGGAGTTCAGTTTATAAAGGTTCTATTTTACAAAATAGTAACCAATTTTTTTCTAAAGAAGTTAAACCAAATTAAACCATCATGAGCATTGAGCCTCAAGAACAGCAGTATTTTGTGTCATCAGACTTCTTGTCTTTTTGCTAAATAAGAAAACAATAGAATATTTATCATTGTAGTATAATTTCTATATCTCCAATTACTAATGACTTTTTAAAAATATACTTATGTGCTATTATTTCTTTTCTTGTAAGATATGTCTATTTTTATCTTTTGCCCATTTTTCCATTGAAATATTTTTTAGTTATAGAACTATTTCACTTTTCTGTATTTTAAATCAGTTTTGGTAATAATATGTTTCTCTTTATTTTGTCTAAATCTCTGATATATTGGTAGTTATGTTCTCATTTACATCCCAAGTATTTTCTATTTGTGTCTTCTCTCTTTTTCTGTTAATCAATCTGGGCACCATTTTGTGTATTGAAACGGTTTTTACAAAGAAACAACTTTGTCTGTGTTAACCATCTGTTTTAATCTGTTTCTTATTCCAGTGGTTTTTTTTTAAAAAAACTCATCTTTATTACCTCTGTTATTCTGCTTTATTGGGACTGCTTCTGTTTTTCTAACTTCTTAATTTGATGGCTTAGCTACAAACATATGAGGCTGCAAAATTTTGTTGAGTATTATTTCAATATAATATTATTGTTCAGCTGAAATATTTTTAATTTCCACTAAAAAGGTTTTGATTTATGAGTTATACACCACTATCTGTGTGCCTAATTTCCAATTATGGGGGGATTTTTAAATTAATCCTTTAATTATTAACTTCTAATTTATTTGAATTGCAATCAGAGAAAATGGTCTATGAGTACTGATGACTTACTATGTGAATAATTTTTTAAATGCCTCATGTTTCTTGATAAGAATGCAATATCTCTAGTTGTGTGCAGGAGTCAATAAATCAAGCTGGTTAATTATATTGATCAAATTTTTCATATATTCATCACTTTTATCTGCTTCATCTATTAATAATTGAAAGGGTTGTATTTGGAATCTTTCATTATAATAAGAGATTTATATTTGTAGTGCTAGCAATTTTAAAATATATTTTCATGTTATTTTATTAGATTAAGTTTGCAACTATTATTATAGATCTCTCATGAATCAAACCTTTTTATTAGTTTGTAGTGTCCATTCCTATTCTTGAAGGCTTTTTGTCTTTAAGAATACTTTTTAATTCCTCAGCTTTTCCTTGATTAATATTACCAGTTAAACCTTTTCTATCCTTTTCTTCTTAATTTTCTGTTTTCTTATAGGCATATCTCTTTTTTTTTTTTTTTTTTTTTTCTGAGACAGAGTTACGCTCTTGTTGCCCAGGCTGGAGTGCAGTGGCATGATCACGGCTCACTGCAACCTCCACCTCCCGGGTTCAAGCGATTCTCCTGCCTCAGCCTCCCAAGTAGCTGGGATTACAGGCACCCATCACCACACCCAGCTAATTTTGTATTTTTGGCAGCGACAGGGTTTCTCCCTGTTGGTCAGGCTGGTCTTGAACTCCTGACCTCATGATCCGCCTGCCTTGGCCTCCCAAAGTGCTGGGATTAAAGGCGTGAACCACTGCGCCCGGCCAGACATACCTCTTATACACAGTAAATGTCTGCTTTTGTTTTTATATTCAATCAAATAATCTCTGATTTTTTTAATGGCAATTTAAGATCATTTACATTTATTTTAATTGCTAATATACTTGGACTTACTTGTGTTATTTTGCTTTATCATTTCTCTGCCTCTTTTTTTTTCTCTTTTTGTCCCTTTACATTATGAATTAATGAAAACTATTTTTTGTCTTATTCCGTTGTTTTCTATCAACTGGTGTGGAAGTTATTTTTATGAATTTGGTGGTTGTCCTAGAAGTTTTAATATGCATATTTAATATAAGTCTGATATTCCTCAATATATTAATTCTACCCTGAAACCATACAAAACCTTGAAACATATAATGTAGATTATTATAATGCTCACCCCCCTCCTAACATTTACATTATACTCTATTTGTTTTAATTCCCTAAACTAGACCTGATTATGGTTATCTATGTAGACAGTGTTTATTTTGATGTATTTGTTTATTAAACAGTTTCTTCTCACTTTTGCTTCTTGCTTTTCATATTATTCTTTTGAGATCATTTTCCTTCTATGAAGTATGTAACTTCAGTATTTCCATAGTGATTGCCTATTAGAAACTCCATTTTGTTGTTTCTTTTTAATGTAAATGCCTCTATTTTATCCTCATTCTTAAAAGATGACTTTGATATTTATGTCTAAAACTATTTTTTTCTCAGCAATTTGAAGCTATTCTATTGGCTTATGATTCCCTTGTTGCTGAGAATCTTACTATCACATTTTCATCCTTTGTAGCTGTTCTGTTTTTTCTCTCTGTTATGTTGAAGACCATCTACTTATCTTGGTGTTCTGCAGTTTTACTGGATATGTGTAGCTGTAGATTTCTGAAAATTTATTCTACTGACATATAGGGTGGTTCCATTATCTATCCGTGGATGCATGTTTTTCATCAGTTCTGGACATTTTTCAATTAAATATTGAATTTAAATATCGTATCTCCTCTGTTACCTCTCGTCTCTCTTACTGGGACTTGAATTGTATATTTATGATTAATATCCTCATATTATTCTTCATATCGCTTAACTCTCTCTAATAATTCTCATTTTCTTATGTCTACATAATGGTATCAGATCTAAGTCTTCACCTTTGTCTCATCTCCTGAGTCAGATGAATGGTTGTGGTTAGAAAAGGAGAAGTAAGGGATGATTTAGAAAGTGGTAGAGTCATTTCAAAGGTAAAGGAGACAAATTAATTCCTCTATTAGATAACTTACATTAAAACTGTTATTGTTCTGTTTGTTGTGAAATATCTATAAAATTCATGCTGTACAACTGATTTGTTCACTTAAAAGAAATTTAACTGCCTTTCCAAGTATTATATGAGGCCATTAATTTTTCTTTTTAAAAGACAAAATGAGATCTTAATAAGTTTCAAACTTTAGTTAAGAGATTTGAAAGTTAATGCAGTAACATGCGTTTGCAGGCTTACTGCATTGATTTATTTGACATGGAATCATCTTCCAAGCCCTCTGAAGCCTTTTTTCTCACATCTGTGATAGGCATGCATGACCTAAGCAAAGACCAGCATCATGTTGCGTGAGCGTGTGATTTGTTGTTTTCCAAAAAAGTCATGAGTTCAACAAATACAGCTGAATTATCCTGCTATTAAACACATTTATTTTATTGACTTGCTTCAGAAATATGTGACAATGGAGCCGCTGTCCCACTCTTCTTAGCAATGACAAATTGGTCATACACTTCAATTAATAATATCTGGTAAATAGCCCTGAGGCACTTGTTTGTTAAAATTAGTATTCCATGTTATACACTAATTAAAGATACAGAGCTACCATTATGAAATGTGTTTTTAAAACTCAACCTATTATGTGTGATAGCCCTTAAGTTTGCTACATCTTTGCAGTCTGCCTTTCCTACAGATTGTGAATCAATCTCTTTTTTCATTTTATAGAAAGATTGGGTTAGTACATATAATTTGATCTCACGGAGGTGTTGAAAATGCATGCATTCTGTGTATCTAATAATATATTGTGGTAACATTCAGATTAAAGAGATAATTCTTTTGTGTCCTATATTGCTGCCCTTTTTCCCTCCCTTTCTGCTTTTCTTTCTTCCCCTTCCCCATATTGTACCTCCAACCCACTAAATTCAGATGATTTACAGCATTGTGTCAACATTTTTCCCTTTTATAGCGAGTTCAGCTTTTGCCACCATCAGTATTTGGGGCTCATACGTAAAATGACTTGATTATTCATGGTGATAAACGGGGACAGCATTGTGGGAAGGAGAGTCCCCAGTACTCTTAGAGCAGGCAGCCAAGATGTTAGGGTTGGAAGGCTGTCTGACCCTTGATGCCACCCTTGAAGACTTAAAATTCTACCATTCGCAATTTATTCCTTTGGATTAGGGCACTGCCCCTTATCAAAATGCAAATCCCTTAAGGCTAGAAAATGCCTAAACTGCTATCATTCATTAACATCATACAACTAATTCATGTATTGGACTCCTTCCAGCAGAATTAGGCTAAGAGCAATTTTTAAGAAAAACTAGAGAAATCCAGCTTGAAAGAGATTCAGAACTAGATGAGGTCACTAAACATCCAGAGAGTGGTAAAAGGCCATTGCAGACAGAGAAGAGGCAGAGGAAAAACAACTAGAGGTTAAAGAGGCTCAAGAGAAACTCATCTAATTCACAGTTTTGCCCAACCTTGGTCCTAAGAGTGTGATTTTATGTTTAAGTGAAGAAAGCAGACATCCACACGAATACCCTGTGAGTCTAGCCCCGGGAGCATAGTTTCCTGTGGAATTTCATCTGGGATCACTATATACACAATAGTCATGGAGAATGGGAAGTACCTACAGAAATTAATTCGTAGATGATCAAAAGTATGAAGGCGTCAGAATGGGCTAGAGGTTGTTTGTTGCATTTGCAAAATTTCAAAGCAAATGTGTTATTGTGCTCATTACTATTAAAACTGAGCAGAACTGGTCAAAAGTCTCATTCAGGCCAATGGTTAAGTATGTATTTCACCAAATTTGAATTAGATATATCTGCATATGTTCCCTTTTTCTCTTCCTACATTTAGTAAGCATTTCTACTATCCATATTTGTACAAAGTTTACTTCTAGCATTCTGGGGAATACAATGAATAAGAAATACAAAAAAAAAAAAAAAGCTGTTTCCAAGTAGCTACTACAAAGCTGCAAGAAGAAAATAAAACAATAACTATAATGCAAGTTAGACTATGATATGAGCTCTTTGGGAAGCACAGATGAAGCACAATGTGGTATGTGGGGAGTGTTAAACAATGCTCAATGCCATCATTATAAATAACCTATTCAGCCATTGCTGGAAAGATTGGCAGTTGGGGGTGACAATTACTTTCATGCAGATCACCTAAGGCAAGCCATCAGTTATCCACTGAGAAGAGCGATAACCTCCAAATCCTGGGGATTTATCATTGACGAAAATAATTTCTGTTCCCAATTTCACTAGAAATTTCCAAAGATTCATTAAGTCATCAAGGAAGACAATGGAAATTAAAATATCTCTTGAAGCTTTTCCTGAGATTATTCTTTTCAGGACAGGATCTCTCCTTGTCATGGTAAAGTAGGGTTGGGGGTTGAGAGGTGCCACAGTCCTGGAGATTGGAGTAGGGACTTTTGAGCTGAGGTATCAGAAGGCACCAAGGCAAAAGGAAGGTTCAAAGTGGACAACTATGTGGAAGTGCATGACTTGGAATGTCAGGCAAAACTTAATGGACCACAAATTAGAAGAAGCCAGAGGCAGGTATTGAACTCAAAGTATAATGCCTAACTCAAGAATTCTGTTAGTCACATTGAACAATGAATTTTAGTGTTTGAGATTTGCTTTTAAGGAGTCTGTGGGAAAAAGGCCATGGACTGAGTGGATATTGCCAGACAAGCCAGTCTTCCGTGGACAAATCAGCATCTCTGTCCTTGCGTTCTCACATTGCTCAATAATAATTGATGAGAATCATTCTTTCTGTCATTCATGCCACACACATTTATTAAGCAACTACTGTGTTCCAGGCTCTATGCTGAGTCTGCACAGAGATTCAAGTAGAAGCAGTTAGTACTCCAAAATGTAGAGTCCAAAGACACCTATAAATAAAAAACAGACAAGCCAGGCATAGCTAAAAATATGTGTATTTTTGTGAGTCTGGCTAAGGGTTGGCCTTAGAACTAGCTTTAACTTTTAAATAGTCATGACTAAGCATCCTACACATGTCATATGATTGATCATGAAAGTCCTTTGGTTCACAACCTTTTCATAGACACATATTGTGTAACAAGTTAACCTTAAGGACACATGCCTTAAAGGACTACTGAGCAAAAAAAAAAAATAACTAAGCTCTTTCCAGGTAACACTCAGGGAACTTTTGGAGTGTCATATCCCTTCTCTGGTACCTACGTGTCCGATCTTCCTGCCCATCTGTTTCTTTCACTCAAAGTCCCAGAATCCTACGCCATGGGCAGGATTTTCACCTCTCAATATAGACCCATGTACCTTACCTCATGGTCCAACTGACTTCATGAGAAATAAATCATTGTCCTTGTGTTTCATAAGAGACAACAAACGTTGATTTTGTTGTTAACATATGTGAGGCTTTGTTCATCCAATAGACTATATATTTTAACCACCAATAAGTGTCCTAAAATTTCAGATGCTAATGCCCTGAGGGATCAACTTTTAATCAATTATTGACTACAGTTTGAGGGGTGCTATGTCCAGATTAAATGCAGTATGATTTATCCTATGGTAAGTAAATCCTCTCCACTTGAAGTCTTGAAGTTGTTTTAAATGCCTTAAACTAAGTTTCTCCAACAGCGGTTTCAAGATTGTGACATTTAATGCTAGTTTTACAGCAAAAAGAATTATTTAGCAATGTGTTGAAAGGCAACATGAGTTCATTCTGAATTCTTGATTGTGTTTAATAAGCTTTGCTGTCAGACGGTGAGTCATGATCTTTCTCTTCTGTTTTACAGTTTGTATTTACACCTATTTGCATTTGATAAAAGCAATGTAACAGCTCTGCCCTTTGGCAATGATGACTCCTTTATTTTAATCAGTGCAAAGAAAAAAATAAGAAAATTTGGCATGAGAGTGTGTAAAACCCCTTCCTTTAGCCATTTTAAATTTTAGTAGTTATATATATACTCTTGTAGAATGACTACTTTGTGACATCAACTGTCAGCATATCCATCATTTGATTTACATTAGAAATTGTGCTATCAGGTTCAATTTAGCAAATGAGGCTAAGAAAATTTTTTATCTTGTCTATTTGCAAGCCTGAGTGATGTAGACATTTATAAGCATGGCTTTATAATATTTTACTTAATGGAAAAAAATCTATGCTAATTGTATTTCCAATCCAATAAAGCGAAATTTGTCTAGCAGCAGGGTGTGGCCAGAGTAAATAGACTGTAAGGAAAACACTCACGAAGGAGTGGGATTAGTATTTCTGAATCCCCACCGGACAACAATAATTATTAACAATTTATCTCAAGCTTGCTCCTCCCTTGGTGGCATTTTTTAAGTCATTTCTTATAGAAGTCTTTGATCCTAGAAGCGCCAAGTTTTGTGTTTATTTCTTTCACATACACTAATGTCTTGAGTCAGATATCACAAATTTGAAAATGGGTTTCATTCCTTTTGGTGAAAATAATTTGGAGTTCAACCAAGTTGGTCCCTGGGTACCTGGTACTGACCCCTCAGGTGTCATATGATTAATCATGAAAGTCCTTGGGTTCACAACCTTTTCATAGACAGATACTGTGTAACAAGTTAACCTTAAGGACACATACCTTAAAGCACTGTTGAGCAAATAAATAAGTAAGCTCTTTGCAGGTAACAGTCAGGGATCTTTGAAGTATCATATCCCTTCTCTGGTACCTACATATCCAGTCTTCCTGCCCATCTGTTCCTCTCACTCAAAGTCCCAGAATCCTATGCCACAGGCAGGAATCTATTTAGGATCCAAGCAGTGAGGTTAAGTAATGGGTGAGTGTAATATGGAGGTAGGCAACCTTTTTCTATAAAGGGCCAGATGGTAAATATTTTTGCCTTTGTGAGCCATACAGTCTCTGTCGCAGCTACTCGACTCTGCTGTTGCTGCAAGAAAACAGACATAAACAACATATAAATGAATGAGCTTGGCTGAGGTCAAATAAAACTTTATTTACAAAATTAGGGAGCAGGATAGATTTGGCTTGTGCCCCGTGGTTTGCTGACCCCTGGTATAAGATATCACTCCTCTGTGGATTATATTTTGGCACATTACTAAATAAGTAGTGACAATATAAATTTTCCTAACACTTAATACAGAGAAAGTGTTGTGGCTCCTTTGGATACTGAAAAGTTATTTAAAATGTGTCATAATACCAGCCAACCCTTGCTCAAGGCTTAGGAGGCCCTAGGCAACAAGTACTTGGGTAAAAGGCAGAAGAAAACCAGATGAGATTGGACAGAGGCACCAGACAATCATGCCCTGGTATGTTTTCCCAGGTATTAATAATGTGGAATGAAGTGGAGGAAATGGTCTGGCTGTGGGAGAATTTCAGAGCAGAGAATATTTTTGCCAATGTGTCCATTCTAAATAAGACTCCATCCAGGACCTTAAGGAATTAGGAGTTATGAGGATAATTGGACCCTAGCCTCGTAGTCACTTCAGAAAACAGTCAGTCCAAGCAGAGATATTGGGCTGCCCAGTAGGCACCACTTTGGACTGATAGAAGGTATGTGTGCTGGGTCAGTGGAGGTGAGGGAGTGGTGGGTGAGACATGCAGAAAAATGAAACTTGTGTTATTACACAGCTCATTTAGTCACCCAAGTTCTTCTCAGACAATTCCTGGGGTACTGCAAGATTTAATTAAGGCACCTGTGAAGTGTGTGCCTGAGTTTCTGATCAAACCATGAGTAGATGTCAGCAGATACTGCTGCAGTCTAGGAAAGGGGATCTTCAAGACCTAGGAACCCAGCAGGGGCTGACACATTACTCCTGTAGGCATTTTGCTCGTATATGGCAAACGCCACGAGAGCCAGAAATGAACTCTTTCTTTATAAAGTCTCATTTATACCTCCACAGGAAAATCAGACACTATGCCTAACACTGCATCGTTCCAGAAGAGTCTTAGCTACTGACAGTTGTATTGTCTCCCTTTTTTTTTTTTGACACATAAAGAACTTTTACATTATAAAAAGATTTTCTGAGATGCAGTGAGAATTTAACTTGGAAATTGCAGCATTTTCAAGATGGAAAGTGGAAACAAAGAGCAACACAATAGGTATTACGCACAGTAGACACTTCAGGTTAAGATGAGTTACAGTGATGTAGACTATTTTTAAAAAATAAAAAGAACAATACTTTTAACCTTAGGTGTATATTTAAACACTCGCAAAACATTTTTACGATTTATAACAAGAATTCAGGAATTGCAGTGTACTTACGAATGAAAGTAAAGGAGAATACTTGATAGTAACTTTATAAAGGCATTATAAATGTAAAGCATATTGCTTTTATAGCCATGAGACCTATGTGACGCTGCAATACCATTTATGTAGATTTATTGTAAACTTTCCAAAAAGAGGTACTCTGTTTGTTTTTTTAAATAAACTGCAGACCTTCCCATTAGTGCAGAATAATAGCATCCTCCCCCCTGCACCCCTCCCCAACTTTGATGTCACAGTTAGTGGCTTCTCTAGATAAGATTTGTCTGAGAGGAAACGTGCACTCTGATTCTTGGAAGTTAACATCTCCTAGGTGAACAAAGCTCTGAAAAGGAAAAAACAAAAACAAAACCTCAACTCAGCAACTCACAATGGTTGAAAACTGCAGGACTGTCACCTTTAGTCACATGGCTCTTTGGGAATGGTATCTGGGGAGCTGCGGTTGAACCAACGGAGGCAGAGGAAGTGAATTTGAGATAAACTTGACTGAACTGTCTCCTGAGTGAGCCAGGAGAGATGCACCAGCTGAGTGCATGCAGCACTCACTGTGCTTGGTCCCCTCAGGAACAAGGCTAAGTCTGCGTGTGAACAGTGGAATGTGGAGAGGAGACATGGTAGAACATCTGCCTACAGGTCTACGGTGATTCTGGGAAATAACCGGGAATGGGGCCTACCACCAGTGTTAATGAAGGTCCTACTGCATTCAGAGCATTGCGCTGGAGAGAGGGGCCATTGCCACAGAAACTGAGGGCCCAAATGCAATCATACACCTGAGTTTGAAACTTAGGATTATGAGCGGTACTCATTTTAAATAAAGAAAAACATAGGAAAATTAAAACTAAGGTAAACAGCAAAGCCCTCTCTCACTTGTCCAGATTAGAGCAATACCCAGAGCCATGCCCCTTAGCACAAACTGTGAGCAAGAGACAGGCCCAACAATATGCGCTAGCCATGGGACTAAAGCCATGCCAGGTTGGGAGAGCCCTGACCAGCAGGTGAAACCCAAGCACACAACCTGCTGAGGAGTGAAACCGCGGTCAGGCTCTGAGCTTCCTGGTCCTTAAGTCATTTGGTGATCCTCCCACTTTCCATGCAGAGAGAATTCAGACATCTAAAAAGCCCTTGTGGAGCTTTTTCCATTTCTGGGAGCTCTTGTGTCTCCACTGAGAAGGCATCCTGGGGAGATTCTGTCCTCACAGCCACCACATTCCTCCTCCGCCCTGCCCGTGAACATGTGGAAAAATTCATGGACTCACCAAATGGTTTGTCTTGATTCCAGACAACCCACTTTGTCATTGTTTCAATCGCACTAAATTTGCTTGCCAGTGATTTTGCATGTTGCTATTCTACATTGCAGACCTTCCACTCACACTGCTCCACCACAGCCCAGTGTGTTGACTCTTAGAGAAGCTGAACTCCGCTGGTTGCTAATCTGAGGGAAAACCCACCAGATTACATTCACTTAGCCTCTCCACTCAATTTGCACCATGATAAACTGGGCTTTGCTCGTTTTATGCCTGCATTATTCAATAGGGATAATGGAAATAAAATGCATACCTCAGAACAAAGAGAATAAACTATTATTATGGCTGATGAAGGTCTGATTTGTTTCAAATGCCAGTTGCTTAGAGGCA
Source organism: Macaca nemestrina (assembly GCF_043159975.1). Lineage (NCBI taxonomy): Eukaryota > Metazoa > Chordata > Mammalia > Primates > Cercopithecidae > Macaca > Macaca nemestrina. The sequence goes on from NC_092135.1 coordinate 65,663,388, forward strand.
AGGATTTTGTAAAAATCAAATAATAAATGGTTACCGTATTGGCAATGTAAATATTCCCTTATTGATCTTCTATGAAAATCAGATTTCAGACAGAAAAATGCCTGACAGGCTTAAGAGTAGATTCCAGGGCAAGTATCTGTGATGAATTGTTATCAAGTTCTCAATTTGCTTACATTACATTTTCAGAAGCATCCTGGTACTTCGACTTACAAATTTTCCTATGTTACTTGATTTCTAGATTCTACAGGTTAATAAAATTGAAAAGTGAAAGTTTCATGACTCAGAATGAGGCTATAATGCAGCAGTTCTCTTAAGTCTGCATTTAGACTCACCTGGGGAGTGTATTTAAAAGACACTTTCCCACTACCATATCCTCTAGAGGTTTTGTTTCAGTAGTTATAGGAGGGCCTAGCAATTTGCATTTCCAATACTCTATGTATTTCTATGCTGGTCACCCTTGATTATAGTTGGAGACAACCTGCAATAGAGTGCATCCTACTTTCGAATCACATTTCATAGAAAGAGGAAGGAAAGTTAAGAGGCTTAAAAATAGCTAAAATCAACTGAGATCAAGCCTCTGGTTTAGAGTACCAAAAGAGAGGAAAAAGATAAAGAATATATATAGCCAGGCCACTCACCTTGCTCCCTTTCTCTTGATCCACATCAAGTCCACATCTTACAAGAGAACCCAGCAGTAATCTCTAAGTCTATAAGCACCCACTGAGTTCAACACTCTCTGCTCCTCAGAAATAAAAGACAGGTTTTAGTAAGCAACCCTGCAGTTACAAGGCTACTCAACACCAAGGCTACTCAACACCAAAAAAATTAAAATAAAAAATAAAAATGTCAATCACACAAATGTGTTGTCTGCCCTACCAATTATTTTAAAACATCTGACTAGCATACTTAGTCTACAGTTCATCCAGATGTTTCTGCTTTGTGTGCAGAGCCAAGCCATGCATTCAAGCCTTCTTTTTTGATATGTGTTTTCATTCTTGAGCAGTCAGTGTCTAATGATATGTTGTAGGGGGTGGGATGATGATGCAGCCTAGAGCCATGCACAGGTAGCCCCCAATTTCAAACAGATTCCGTCCCACAGGTTTACAATTCAAAATTCGAAGCATAGTGTCCTCTGGAAACCATTTTACATGCAGTGTTAACTACTGAGGCCAGCCCACAGAAGGCTCTTTAATACATAACATAGCTAAAGTAGGATATGGATTAAAATACCCAGATGAGTGCTGGAAGTATGATGCCCTTATGAAGCACTGAAGGAGAGGAGGAGAGGAAGAATGTTTTCTTTCCTGGATTCAAGGAGGACCCTGGGCAGAATGTTGACCAGAAGCTGATTGGTTGATGTTGCATTGTTTACCCTCCTAGTATGGCATCCCTGGGCCTCCTACACTCTCCTCCCTCCAAACTTGCCCTTCCATTTCTTCCCGAGAATTCTATGCCAAGGGAGGCAAACCTCACTCACCTAACTGCAGTTGGTCTGAACTAAATGTTATGAAGAGAAATGTGGGCAAGTTTGATTAAGTAACTAAATGGCTGAGAGTCCCCTAACCTTCCAGGAGCTATTTGCCTTTCAAAAGAGACCATTGGCTAGGTGCAGAGGCTCACTCCTGTACTCTTAGTGACTCAGGAGGCTAAGGCAGGAGGATCAGTTGAGGCCAGGAGTTTGAGACCAAGCTGGGCAACACAGTGAGACCTCATCTCTACAAAAAATAAAAATAAATAAATTAGCCAGGCATGGTGGCACAATTTTGTGGTCCCAGCTACCGAGGAGGCTGAGGCAGGAATATCGTTTGAGATCAGGAGCTTGAGACCACAAGGAGCCGTGATGGAGCCACTGCACTCCAGCCTGGGCAACAGAGTGAGACCTCGTCTCTAAAAAAATAAATAAATAAAAGAGACTGCTTAGTTTTATAAAATGAATCTCTAATTGTTGAAATGGGAGGTAGCGTAGCATAATATTAGAACTATATGAACATAAAAGGGAAATATTCAGATTCTTTTGAGGAAAGGGACATAGTAGATAGTCTACACTTACTTAAGAATCCTCCCCTAGCCTGCCCATCCCCACCCCCCAGGATGCTTCTCACATTTATACCAACAACTTCTAATTATCTACTTCCAACTGCTTAGATATTCCAAAGGTTATGTGTTAGGTTTTGAGGCAGCCAATATGAAGGCAATGAGACCACCCATAGGTGTGTGGCAAGCAGGGGTTGGGTAGAGCCAAAGGGACAAGCATTTGAACATACGGAGCATTTGTAGGTGAGCTTTACCACTACTGAAAAACATGTTGGTCTGGGTAGACAAATACTCTTGTTGATTGCATGTAAATACACTGAGTGTTGATGGCAAATCATGTTAATTAACGCAGACCAACACTTCTCAGTGATATGCTACGATCAATACTGTTCTATTACGATATTCATCTCTAATTAATTTTGGCTCAGCAGGCTAGAACAGCTACAGACTGTAGCTACCCAGGGAATGGAATTTGAAATATGCATTGCTTTACTTGTGGACTAAACTAGTGAATGGCTAAGCTTCTGGGGGTGGAGAAATCATCTCACATCACCGCTTTCTGTTGATGTGTTTCAACCAGAGAACCTCTGCAGAGAGGGAAAAACATAATCGCTGCAGGAGAAGAATTTCAGAGGCAAAAAGAGAGAGAAACTATGTGGATGTCCAAGAGAATCTTGGGGCTTGAGTAGAAGTCATCCAGAAGGATTGGCTCATTTACTGCCATTTACTGCAGAAGCTGAACACTCATCTGGTTTCATTCCACTCTTTGTAAGAGGATGAAATACCTCTTTTTAGTGTTGGGGGGCAGTGGGATGGAGCAATAAATAGAGGGGGTTCTCAAGTTGTCAAGTCCAAATGAGTGGATTCAAATCCTACCTCTTCTCCACTTCTCAACCATTTTGTTTGGGACAAGTTACTTATTCTCTCAAGCATCCTTCTCCTCATCTATCATATGGGACTAATAATAGTTATTATCATCCAGTACCTCAGAGGAAGTGGTACAGAAGAAGATATGCCTGAAGAAGCCTGACACTCTATCAGCATTCACCAGGTGTAAGCAGTTATTAGGTTGAAGGAAATAATTTGCTGCCGTGCCCCATTCAGTTCAGTGTAATAATGGGCTCTGTATGATAGCATCCTAGTCCACCCATCCAGACATAATCATTACTATATATGCCAACTGTGCCACCCCCACGACTGTGGGTGTCCAGGGGGACAAAATCCACTGTTTCTCAAAGCTGCCTTTCAGTGACCTCAAGTTTCTGAAAGTACAGGTACCTTTCAGGGTTCAATATTTGGGTTAGGTGAGCAACTTCTAGGTGGGTACACACTAGAAGTCCAACCCCCACCATTACACTGTAATACCCATGTAACAAGCACAAGTATCCCCCTAAATCTAAAATTTTTTAAAGGGGGGAAAAAGGCATAGGTACCTTAGTCTCAGGCTAGACTTTTTTTGACCAGTTAAGTTTCTGGAAGGATATGGCCATCTTCATTGTAATCTTAGGACAGGACCAATCACAATCTGAAAAGGAGAGGACTCCCCTCTTATGTAGGTCATATATCTATACAAAGGTCAGCCTATGACTGATTTGATTTGATTTCCTATTTGCCTTGTAACTGGGGGCCATGTCCAGAATGAGGGCATCTGGGGTGCACCTTATAAAGCCAGCCCATAATTCAGGGTATGATTCCAGTTCCCCCAGATGAAGGAAAGGAGCAAATTCCGCAGCTCAGGACTGAGGAAGCCGTGCAGGTTCTCTCTTCATTATGCAGTGTTGTAACTCATTTGCTATTTGTCCCTCACTCTAATGAGCACTGAATTCACTCAAAATATACTAAGAGATAGTTTTTATTAAACATGATATTAAGAAAAAGGTTAGCTTCTCTTTTAGCACTGCAGGCAATTACTGAAATATATGAATTCAAATGGGAGTAGAATTATAATAGGTTTTCGGGTTTTTTAGGCTTCCCGGATTCCACCCTTTTTCTTTCCTCTCCTTTTCCTCCTTTTTCAGCTCTGTCGAATAGGACTGTAATAAGAACATATAGCAATATCCCAGAAGTCTCTTTTAGAGAGCCCTCTGATAGATAGGCCAGCCCAGCCCAAGCATAGTCTTTGGTTGTAATCACCTGTGAATATCTGTATCTGCCTCATTAGATCACAGCTCCTATAGACAGAGATGGTATGTTGGCATCATTTTTTTACTCCCAGCCCCAACTCCTCCCTGCCCCAGTCCCTGGCTGAGAGACATTCTGAGATAATCTCAGTGATAGGAGGTAGTGCTGGAGATACAAAGAAAGGAAGGAAGCCCAGGAATGGGCTCGGCAATTTGCATCCTAATGCGTCATGGAGCACTGGATCCTCACTAAGGGCACATCAGCACCTCTGGGCGCCAATCAGTGACTCCAGCCTCCTCTTAAGACGTTGCTGCCTCCGATGCTGCTCCCCACCACTGCTCTGCTTTCTGCCTAACACTCCTCTTTCCTCATGCCTGTCCATTGTCTCGTGGCCTGTTTCGTGCATTTTTTTTTCCCTATGAATCTCTTGGCATCAGTGACTTCTCTGTGTGCCTCATATTCAAACTCTCAGGGAACAGATCGATGTGTTAAATTATTATAAAGGGTTTTTATATTAAGTCATCTCCCTGGGCTGCTGGCTGGTCTGCAGGTGGTCAGGCTCAGACCCCTGACCCAGTCAGCTGTGGTCCATGGTAACTGTTACTTGGGACAAAACGTGTCCACCAGGCCCAGTGTGTTTCTGGGTACTCTGTATGGAAAGAAGCTTTCGTTGCCAAGAAGATAAGCTCTCCAATAATGTTTCCTGGATGGCCAACTGGTATTGGGGGCTGGCCCTTTGCTTTAGGCATGGCAAATGATAGACCTCTTTTAAAGACAAGCACAAACCAGAATACATTTCCAAATGGCAACGCTGTGCAAGACATAGAGAAGAAAATGACTGACAAAACACTGACCCCATTCTCGAGGTGTCCACAGACCAGCAGCAGAAGACAGTAGGAGCCCCTAAGACCAGCAGCATATGACCGTGGCTAAGAGTGTGGGCCACTGAACACCCTTCAAACTATCAGTTTTCTACTTGATCTTAACTTCCCTAGACTTCAGTTTCCTTGTCTCTAAAGTAGGGCTTTGCACTGGGAATAAATAAGAAAGGAAAGATACCGAGGAAATGGGTTGAACCGCTACATAATCTGATGCTATGTGGAGAACTAGACTATGGGGGCAATAATTCCTAACTTGCATGATGTTTGCACATAAGTCACTTAGCACGGTGCCTGGAGCACAGAGAGATCTTACTGAAGGATAGCAATAGATTTTCCAATGCAACCTAAAAGTTACAATGAAAGTAGCCATAAAGTGCCATGTAAGTTAAAAAAGAGAAAATGAGGGCCAGAGAAGCCTCTACTGAGAGCTAGTTTTTAGGAGCAAGCCAGTAATTGGCGGGGTTGATGATGAAACTAATGGGCAGAGTGTTGATTTTTTTCCACTGTGCTGTCCTGAGCTGTTGCAGCTTCTCTCCCCATCCTGATAGGGAGCCAGAGGCAACTCTGCAGGGAGAAACTGAAACATGCCACTGTGCTAGGAGACAACTGCAGCCATGTCTGTAGTAAGCTACTCTGTTATCTTACAAAATGTATATCTTGTTATAATAGGAGAGCTCAGAATTTCTATAGATTTGCATTGATTTTGTGTTCATCTAGGCTTTCTGGGGTGTTATTATAGCTGAGCCACCATTTTGAGGGTTTATTTACTTAAGTTTAACTCCTCCTAGGGAAAGCATAGCATGAAAAATACATGACTATGGTCTTGGATTTATTTAGCTCAAGTTTTTCTATCATTGAGGGAGTCTCAACCCAAGGTACTAGTTTGAACATCTAATTAACAGTCAAAAAGGTCATTAGAGAAGAACTTGAGAGTTCAGTTAGGGATACTGCCATACTTAGTTTACTCCATGTAAAAACATTAAACACAAAGCTATTGGCCAGAAAGATTCATTTTTTGCTATGCAATTGTTTTAGAACACATAGGAAAACTATACTTGTTTAAGCTTCTGACTAAAGTAATCAGCCCCCGGAAATTTTCATAATAAATGAGAACTCATTTTTCAGTAGAGGTCACAACTTATAATATTAACCTGACCAGAATTATGATGGCAGTGAATTTTTGTGAATCATTGAATATAAGGATCTCCATACACTGGGTATGGGAAAATGCATTGTTTTGATGAATGAAGACGCCGGATGTCACAGCAGCAATTGTCCTCTGTAATAATCAGGCCAAGCCCCTACCTGCAACATACTGAGCAAGTAGGTAATCAGGAACAGTGCAATGCATTGAAATCACAAGAAGGATCTGCTAAAAATCAGGCCTGCGACATCACAGTCACCCTCTTAGTCCAAAATAAGATGAAATGCTGAACTTTTTACAGTTCTTATCATCTTCCTTCTAAACATAAGAAAATTATCTTTTGGTATCAGCTCAATCTTACCTGACACGTTTCTTAAGACACAGACTGATCTAAAGAATAGTAGTTAACCCTTGCATGACTTTGGCTTCTTCATTAGTTTCTCAAGCTACCTAATAAGTAGAACTCTTATATGTGCATTAAAATGCTTAATACATGTCATGTGGCACTAAAAATTCTAGAATAGGAAGAAAAAAAGGATACAGATGTCACCCATATCTTTGGCATTCATCAAAGAGTTTATAACATTTTTACCGTATGCACCATTGCATACATCAGAGGCAGGATTTGGAACACGGCATATGTGAGCCTGGAGTGCAGCAGGGTGCTTTTTAATTCAATATTACTTGTGCCTGTTTGACCTTAAGTTCCCTAAAACAGACTCTTGTGGGGCATTCATTGGCAGCATGGTCTCAAGGTTCTAGATCATTTTTCGTAGTGAAAAAGTAATAGAAAATACTTTACCAGCAATCACATAGTGATCGTTTACCCTGTTATCAGCACCCTTTTTGTAATAATAAAAACAAATCCAAGTTTGAATTTCAGTAGCAGGTCTTTTTTCTGCAGCTGAAGATATATTTTCAAATTATGATGCTGGATTGATACAAAGCATCATTCCCCTCAGAACATTGCTGCAGTTGCCATTATCAGATCCTCCCTCATTGGAGAAATGTCATACATGAAAAAGGAGTATATTTATAAAAGTTAGAAATAAAATTGCAGTTTGGGCGCATGCTCCTAGGTAGCATGCATTCTAACTCAGCAGATTCACAGCATTGTCTCCTTCTCTATGTATGTGTGTATGTAATTTTACCCATTCTTATAACGTTGTTTGGCAATACTATAAATCAAGGCCTTTGTTTTTGTTTTTGTTTTTTTCATTTGTCAACTGGTCATTTAAGGGGAAGCATGGGAAGAGGAGAGATTGTGTGAAAGAGCTGATACCTGGTAACCCAAGGCAGTGAACCAGTACTCCTAGATTTGTGACTATCCAGGGCAAGTGAAACCCCTACTATTTCTTTAAGCAGCCTTCTGGCTTTTTGTTCAGAGGTCAAAGTCTTTCCGAAGCTGTGAAGTTCACCATCTAGAAATAGAGATAAGAAATTGATTATCTTCCACTTCCAACAACTCCACAGGATAAAAAGTCTCTAAGTCCTACAAACACATTCAACCAAGACATTTAATCTACACACATTTAAGGACAAGATCTGCTCTCACGGTCTTTCATGTCTGTTAAATTTCCAAGTTCTAAATAACTCACCTCTTTTTCACTGTTGACTTCCCACCACAATGCCTGGCTCATAGTAGGCACGCAAATAAGTATTAGTCAAACTAAGTCGGAATTCTGAGAGAGTAAGGAATCCCAGATTTGACTTGGAAATTATCAGAGGGTATAACTTCTCTTTTTTCTTTTTCTAATTAAAAAAATATATGTACATAGGGAAAGGTACATAAAATATAAAAATATGCCATTTAGCAAGTAATTAAAAAGTGAACACCTAGGAGTTTTCAACCTCTTTGTTTTGGCTTCAAAGTGGTTTAGTTTTATTCCCTACTGTTCTTAGCACAATGACATGTCACTTGATGTTTAATTGAGATGAAAATAAGATTTAAAACAATATCAATACATACAAGAAATTCGGATTACTAGACCAAGAATATGGCATTTTGAATGAGAACTATTTCTTCTTCTACTCTGATTCCTTTGTAATTACAGTTACATTTTGAGAAAAAATTTACTATCCCTATGAAAATGCTGGGATTAACATTTCAGAAACATCTGAAAGAGTAAAAACAGGTCCTCTTCCTCCGGAGCAGGCCACTACCTCTGCACTCAGGTCAAACAGATACCTTAGGAGTCTTAAGATACCTTTCAAGAAGGTCAAAGAAATTGCTTTGTGAATACAAAGGAAGTCTGGACCAAAAATAAAAAATAAAAAAAATTAATGAACTGAAAAGATAAAATTGAAAAAGACAGCTAATTCTTGTTTAATGATTTATTTGGGTGCCGATGGGACTGAAGCCTCTTTACACTTAGAGTTTGGGGTATGACTGGGCTTCTTTCTGGAGAAAAAACTCCACCAAATTTCCTGAGAGGCTGGAGAGGAATTTGAATTGAACATTTTGTATGTAGGATTTCAGAAGTGGCTCAATTTAGCTAACTTAAGGTTGAAATAGTGAGAAAATGAGTAAGATCCCAAAGGCAGCATTCTTTCTTCTGTAAAAACCAATCTTTTGCCAAAAATGCTTGCTTTAGAGCACAAAAAGAATGCTGTTAGCGTTGTGATTCTGAAACAGTTACCATTATTCTTGCCCAGAGGGTGAATAGACCCGAAACTCATCAGCCATGTAGGAAAATTACATCTATTTGTAATACAATGCATTTTTTCTTCATAGCGAGTCTTAATAAATATTCCATAAGTGATCTCTAGGTTTCAAAATTATTGCATGTTTTTATTTATTTATTGTTAAAACAATTTTAAACAATGAACATTTATGAAGTGCCCAGAATGTGTACAGGGTTATACTAGGTATCTGAAAATGCCACAAGTGAATAACTATGCAGATTCTGTCTTGAATTATGAAATAAATGCTAAAAATATTCATGAAAGTAAAGATCAGAGAAACTAATATTTTCTTTCAACCTTTAGTTGTCCTTTTCTCTAATTAGCAGTTGAAAGGGCATAAAGGAACAACTTTGTTTAATCAGTTTATCAATAAAAAAGTAAACACTTTGGAAAGTAGATAAGAGCTGCATGTTTTAAACTAAACATAGACTGGACAGCATCTGTTGAGACAAAAGAGAAGAAAATTGTGGTCCATTCTTCCTGCACTATAGCCGCCTCTATGTCCGACAGACTCATTTTAAGATCTGTAGTAAATTTAGCCAGGTGTGGAGGCGTGCACCTGTAATCCAGCTACTCGGGAGACTGAGGCATGAGAATCACTTGAGTCCAGGAGGCAGAGGTTGAAGTGAGCCAAGTTTGTGCCACTGCACTCTAATCTGAGTGTCAGAACAAGACTCTGTCTCAAAAAATAAATAGATAAATAAATAATAAACCTAGTAAACTATTCAGGTATGAAAATAGAAGCTAATCTGTTTGTGTTCAAAATAAAATAAAAGATTTCTGATCACGGGAATCATCTCTAGCCCCACAAGTAAAAGTACTGCATAGTCTAAGAGCATCAAAAGAAAACATGGCCTGCAAGCATCTCCTGGAAGACAAAGGACCCTCATCCTGATAAGTATTCAGATAGGACCAAAAGTGTGAGGTGAAACATGACCTAGAGGCATTTAACTGGAAGTATAGTTGATGCTTTTGGAAATGAAATCACTCCATGCTTAAATGTATGCAATATATAGGTCTCGAATTTTTAAGTGCTATAGGAAGTGGTAGAGTGCATTCAGACATAACATTACTTGTATCTCAATTTTCAACGGATTTGTTGCAATAGAAAAGTTTCCATTTTTTTTAGGTTTAAGAGCTCCAAATAGCACTGTAACCTACATTAAACATTAAGTGCCCCGTCCCCTTCACAAAAGTTTTCTGGTCTATTCAAGTCACTGAATTCCAAATAATGCACATTGGGTTACCAACATTAGTCCCCACTGTCATATTCCGAAATGAATCCTAAATGGTTTACAGTCCTTCAAAATAAGCTTCTCATTTTTTCCCTTTCAATTATATGACATAGTTCACACTTTTCATTAAAGTTATTAATAATATAAGGGTCTTGGGTGGCAATTTTCTGCACAGCTGGGGAAAAGTTGCATATTCAGCGTAGGTATACAGATGCATACTGAATCCCAAAGACATAAATGGTTTATTCCCAGAAATAGGCCTACCTTTCTATTGTTTAATAAAGGTCTAAATTAGATTGGCATCAGTACAACAAAACATTCATTTTTATTTATGCATCTTGAATACACTTTTATACATATGTAAAATGAACACATTTTGAGAGTTTAATGAGTTTTATAATTATATTTCTAGATAAATGCACTTTTTGAGAAGGACAAGAAAAATAATTATTTTCTGATTTATTTCACATTAGCAAAAGGGCCTAAAATATAACAGAGCAAATAATGAATTCAAATAAGGAAGGACTCCACAGATTGCTTTCCTTCAGCCACAGAATTATTAGAATGTAAGAATATGAAAATAACTAATGGCTTTCCACACTAGATCTTGATCCCTGCTAGTAGACTGACTGCTTGGGTGTAAACAAGGGAAGCCTTGGTAGTTCTTGCTTTACAAAGGCCAAAGAAAAGGAAGTTTGGGATAGGGTAGGATGAGCTCTTTCTTTAGGTATTGCTGGCACTCCCTGCCCTTAAGTGACTCATCTCCAGATCATATGGAGATAGGAACCTTTACCTACCCATATCAGAAAACCATCCACACTGGCATTTTGGAAGGAGTAGGGACTCCATCCAGTTCTAAGGTCACTAGTCTTGGCTTACTATCACCCTTTGACCATTATGATTGTGTAAAGTGGCTTAAGTATAAACGCAGCCTGGAGACCCAGCAGCCTGAGACCGTACTGCCTTCTGACTGGTGATCACTGTGGAATTGTTATTTGACTGATTGTGTGCACTGTTTATATGGATGGATGGAAGCTCAACAGTTGCTTCCATACATACATACAAACAACGATGCGCAAAATCAGCCACATAATAATTTGAAAGGAAACTGAAGCCCAGGTAGAGAGTATAACAAGAATCCTCTTGTTCCACTCCGAACTATGGCAAATTTGTGAGTCCAGGAGGAAGTGGGAGCCCCTTAGGTGTAAGTTCTGTCAGGGTTGGTTGGAGCAAATGACACATTGCTAGTGGGAAAATAGAAATAGTCAATAAATCTCTTGTTCTTGATCCAGAGCAATTCATAACAGGTTTTATTTCTAAACAATTGGGTTTATAACTAGAATTTGCCTATTGGCCAAATGAACATTATTCTTTTCTTACTTGGCTGTAATTAATGAATGAATTAAAAAACAGCATTAATGCAAGGAGCAAATAAATTTTCATGACAAAAGGATGCCAAATTTGACTATATAATACATAGACATAAAAATTCTTTGTACTCCAATTTTTAACTCTGATAATGCATGTTAGGAAATGTCTTTTCTTCATCAGATGAAGATAAATCATGAACATTGACTCTCTAAAGTGTATTATTTACCAATAAACCTTATAACACCATAATAAACTTTCACTTTCTTGAGGCTTTCCAAAAGCATTTAAACTCTGTTGCCATCTATTAGTACACTATTTGAGAGATGAACAGACCTTTGTGACCAAGTGAAAGCATACTTCATTTACTGAGCTGCCAGCTAGTTTTCTAACCCCTTCTGCCCAACAATGAGAGGAAGGAGGGCTTATTAAACAGAATTTTTCTAAACACTCTGGGGTGTTTGAATTCTCCAAACACATACATAAATTTACGGTTGGATGCAAAGTGATTTGATTCCCATAGATTACAGATGCCCCAAAGATCTTTCCAACTACTTGGTTTTGCATCCAAGGAAGAAAGATTCACATGGCTTGGTCTGACGAAACTACCAATGGAAAATCAAAGTTGGAACCAGTGTAAAATAAAGGATGGAGGATCATGAAAAATTCAGTGATCTGAATGCACTAATGGCAAAAGGCTTCTAGCATTACTTCTACTTGTCACTACTAGAAATTGTGACAAAACTCAAAGAAAAACCTTTCTGTAGAAATCATAGCCACATAGGAAAATCACACATACTAGGGGACTTCAAAAAGTTCATGGAAAATGGAATTGAGAGATGAGAATTAAAAATGTAAACTTCATTTCTCAACGTAAGCTCCATGATGTTCAAGACACTTTTGTATGCAATGATATCAGCCATTTATTCCACCCCTAAAAACTGAGGGTCCTGGGAATTTAACCATGCCAGTGCAATCGTTTGTACATTATTAATTGAAGAAAAAACGAATATTCTTTATAGACTTTTTAAGATTGGGAAACAAAAAGCATTCAGAAGGAGCCAAATCATGACTATAAAGTGGAATGCCTAATGATTTCCCATCAAAACTCTCACAAAATTGCCCTTGTTTGATGGAGGAATGAGCAGGTACATTTATGTGGTGGAGAAGGGCTCTCTGGTGCAGTTTCCCAGGAGTTTTTCTGATAAAGCTTTGGCTAACTTCCCAAAACACTCTCATAATAAGCAGGCGTGATCATTCTTGGCCTTCCAGAAAGTCAACAGAAAAGTGCCTTAAGCATCCCCCCAAAAACTGTTGTCGTGACCTTTTTACCCTTGACCAGTCCACTTTTGCTTTACCTGGATCACTTCCACCTCTTGGTAGCCATTGCTGTGATTGTGCTTTGTCTTCAGGATTGTACTGGGAAAGCCATGTTTCATCTCCTACTAAAATTCTTCAAAGCAGTGCTTCAGGATCTCGATCCCATTTATTAAAAATTTCCCTGGAAAGTTCTGCTTTTGTCTGTAGTTGATCTGGGTACAACAGTTTTGACACCCATCAAGTGGAAAGTTTGTTCAGTCTTAATTTTTCTGCCAGAATTGTGTAAGCTGAACCAATTGAGGTGTTGGCTATTGTTTCTGCTGTTGTTGGTCCTCTTCAATTGGAGCATCAACAAATTTGAAGTGGATGTTCTGCTGCTGAGGGCTTCTTCTTCAGTATCAACTCATCCTTTCTTAAAATGAGTTATCCATTTGTAAACTGCTCATTTCTTTGCGGCATTGTCCCCATAAACTTTTTGTAAAGTATCAGTGGTTTTTTTCTTTCACCCAATCTTCACCACATATTTGATGCTGTTTCTGCTTCAATTTTAGCAGAATTCATGTTTCTCTGATCAGGGCTCTTTTCAAACTGCTATCTTATCCTTCTTCATGCCTCAGACTAGATCCTACTCAGACATGTTAGAGCAAGTTAGTGCAAGTTTGTATTTGTGCAAAAGAAATTTGAAATTCATGTATAGTTTTTCATAATACACATTTCCACGGGCAATGTGGAGACACCACATATTTGTTAATGTGTCAGGTACGGGAGAAATCTAGCAGTTTCTTTGAATTTAACCTTAATTAAGTAAATTTTATTATAAAGTATCTTCTCAAAGGGAGAATTATATGAAAAATGGTTATAACACTTTATAGTTCTAACTAGGAAAGTTTTATAGAGAAACAGAACCAATACAATATATATAAAGAAATTTATTATAAAGTTTTGACTCACAAAATCATGGAGGCTGAGAAGTCCCGTGATCTGCTGTTTGCAAGCTGGAGACCCAGGAAAGCCTGTGGTGTAGTTCAGAGACCTGGGAGCTGACAAGATGGTAGTGTAGATTCTAGTCTCAGTCTAAAAGCCTGAAAACCAGGAGATTGATGTCCCAGCTCAAGCAGTCAGGCAGACAAAGAAATCAACCTTCCTCTACCTTTTTGTTCTATTCAGGCCCTCAAGTATGGGGCCCACCCATTTTGAGGAGGGTCATCTGTTTTACCCAGTCCACCAATTCCCATGCTGAGCTCTCTACCAGAACATCCTTACAGACATACCCAAAAATAATGATTAACCAGCTACCTGGCATCCCTTGGCCCAGTCATGTTGACACCTAAAATTCACCATTACAACAGGTATTTGTAAAATATGTAGAGAAATTTCTTCACACTGTAGCAACATATTTACTCCATGCTTCCCAACAACCAAAATTTTTCTTTACCCTGAATAGTAGGAATAGATTTATTATGCATCTGGCTGGAATTCTTTCTTCCTTCCTTTCTTTTTTCCTTAAAGAAAATTGTCATCATGGTCTGAAAAATGGTAGGCAAAAAACCTCCTTACTCAGTATTTATGATGCTACCATTCTGATGGAAGCCTGTTAACTTGCATGGCATATCCACTCTAGTGCAGAGGCTATGAGATGATGATGCAGTTACAAATTCCACTGATAATAGGAGGATGACAGGAACACATTTATTCTCAAAGATATCAGAACATAAATTAAAATGTTAGATACTCAAACTGACATCTAGAAAAACAAAGGTTATTCCCAGTGTGTAAAGTAGAGATTTGCCTCTGACAAGTTCGTAGAATGCATCCTTTTCTTGGCATCGTCACCTAAAACTCACCCAGACACCTGAAATTTCCCTACTTTTTAAATGCACTTAAGGTTGCCTAAAGTATATGAGAGACATTTGGAAATCACAAGGTCTGACTGTTCTTGATAGTGATTATGTGAAGATTCTAACAATAGCCAAGGTGCCTTTGAATCCTATTTGCTTTTCCTAATGCCTTGTCCATAAATTAGAATCTTGTTACCTTTGCTATTCCATTTAGGAAAGTATTTCTTAAGAGGATCCTAGTCATTTTTAAAAAGTAATATACTTCCAGGATTACTTAATGTTCTCACCTTTAAAGGACTAGCATAAGAACTTTTTCTATTGAATCTATCTAAATGGCTAGGCAGAAGCAGAAAAAAAAAAGTATTTGAAACTGCACTCAAATAGTTGCATTCTCCCTTGGGTACATGGTGCCCAGGGCCAAGCAATCTCTCTGGGGTACTGGGCCAGCCTCAGCTGTGGCAGAGAAGCCTCTGAGCTCTGAGACCTCACAGCTGTTATTTCAGCCTGCACAAATCCCAGTGGGCACAAGATGTAGTTAGTGTGCTGCAAGAAGTATGACTAAAGCCAAATCCTAGCCCCCTCCAAACACCTTCCATGCTTCACCAAAGCTAACCAAGGAAGTCTTATGCTGAGTTACATCAATCTCGGTGTCTTCTTTTTTTGGTACTTTGAATTTTCATTTTCATCTTTTTAAAGTTTATGTACAGTAAAATTCACTTTCTGGTGTATACTGTTATGAATTTTGACAATTGCATGGAATTCATAACCACAATCACTATTAAAATACGGAAGAGTTCTGTCATTCTGAGACCCCCAAAATCCATCAGGCAAGCCCTTTCTAGTCAAACCCTTCACCCATCATTAACACCGAGCAGAACTAGTCTCTGTTGTTATAGTTTTATCATTTCCAAAATATCATATAAATAGCATCATACAATATATAGTCTTTTGAGTCTGGCTTCTTTTGCCTAGCATAAGGTATTTGAGATTAACCCATATTCTTGCCTTTATCAATCATTAGTTCCTTTTTATTTCTGAGTAGTATTCCATTATACGGATGTGCCACAGTTTATTTATCTATTCCTCAGCTGAGGGACATTGTGTTTTTGCCAGAGTCAGACATATAGGAACGATATAGTCAAGATTTTGTGCAAACATGAATTTTAATTTCATTTGAAATATGTAGGAGTAAATTTATGGGTCATATAGTAAGTGTATTTAACTTTGTAGGAAGCTATCAAACTGATTTCTAGGTGGCTATACCATTTGGCATTCTCACCAGCAATGTATGAAATTTCCAAGGGGTCTACATCCTTCTCGGTACTTGGTATTGTCTGATTATTGCTTGCTGTGTTTGTATGTTTATTTAGGTTTTTGTTTTGTTTTGTTTTTTTAAGACTGCGTCTCCTGCTGTCACCCAGGCTAGAATGCAGTGGTGTGATCATAGCTCACTAGAGCCTTGAACTCCTGGGCTCAAGTGATCCTCCTATGTCAGCCTCCCAAGTAGCTGGAACTGCAGTCATGCACCACCACACTTGGCTGTTTCCCTTCATTTTTATTTTAGCCATTATAATAGGTGTATTGTGATATATCATTGTGGTTTTAATTTGCAATTCCTTTAAGACTAATGAAATGGGGCAGTCTTGCATATATTTTCCATTTGTATATTCTTTTTGTTAAAATATCTATTCACCTCTTTTGTCCATGTTTTAATTAGGTTGTTTATTGTTCAGATTTGAGGGTTCTTTAGATATTCTGCATATAAGTCGTTTCTCAGACGTATGATTTGGAGATTATTTTCTTTCAGTGTATGGCTGGTCTTTTCAGTCTCTTAGTGGTGTGTTTCTCAAAGCAAAAATTCTTAACATTGATAAAGTCTAATTTATCAATTTTTTTTATAGATCATACTATTTCCACTAAACCTGAGAAATCTTTGCCTTACCCAAGGTCACAAAGATTTCTTCTTATATTTTCCTCTAAAAGGTTTATAGTTTTTCATATCCATGTCCTATTTTAATGAGGCCAGGAAGTACTTTGTGAATTCAGAGTATTATAAATGGACATAGAAAATTTAAGATGTCAGGGAAATTTTTTAATGCCCAATTAGATTTTTATTTCAATGAAGGCAAAGGTTACATCTCCCAGTGATATCGCTGTGCCTTCCTCTATCTCCATTTTTGATAGCAGCTAGATGTTCAGTAAACACTTAGCTCTGGTTTAGAATAACTGAAAACTATCATATCATGAATGAATATATTCCATATTTGCCCTTTGTATGTATTGTTTCATGTATGCGTGCATTTTTAATGTAAGAAGACTCAGACACAGCCATTTCAACAGGTTCTCTTCTTAAGACTACCCTTCTACTGAGATCCGGCCACTGCACTCCAGCCTGGGCAACAGAGCGAGACTCCGTCTCAAAAAAAAAAAACTACCCTTCTACTGTGCAAAAGTAGAGGCAATGAAAAGGGGCCAGGTTGGGATGGGGAGGAGGCAGAGGGGAAATCCTGAAGTGCAGCATCCATGGGAGAGTCCGTTCTCATGCATATTGGCATTTGGCTCAGTCGGGGCCTGGAAGTGGATATGCTAACCAATACTGAAATACAAACTGGGGGAGAATGGTTCTGCTCATGTTTGCTTAGCAGATCATTACCACTGTAAGTTATGCTACATTTTATTTTAAAATACCAGAAACTTTTACTGAACTAAGAGGATTTTTCTAGTTAGATGGGCTCACTAATGACTGACAAGGGGAATCCAAAAGGCTGCCGTGGTTCCTAGTCCCACACATTAGGTCGGTAAACTAAACTATCAGGTGCCCAATGGATAAGGTGCAAGTAAACACCAAAATTAGTTAGCACAGAAGCACAGTCCGATTTAATGTCTTGAGGTACTCTTAAAATCGCTTATTTTGAAAAATGACCTGAAAAGGAAGTCAACGATATTTTTCCTAGTAATAGTGGTATTTATTAAGGGCATGCTCAATGCCAGTATCATTGAGGGCTTTTGTGTATTATCTAATTTAGTTCTCATAACAACCCTGTGAAGTGAGTGCAATTAGTCTCCTTATTTTATGAACAGAGAGACTGCAGGCTTGGGTAAAATATCTGCCTCAAAGTTGCACTACTGAAAAATAACTAACTCAGAATTTGAACTCAAGGCAGTGTAACTGGAAAGCCACTGTTCATAGCTGCTATCCTTTATCACCTTACCCCGCATGGTTTATAGCTTGTAGACATGCTCTAAAACATGCAGCCTTCATTTCAGAGCCTTGGTGAATCAGTAGTGTTCCTCACTTTTAGATATGCAGCACAAGACCTTTTGATTAGGTGCATATATATTTCAATTTGCAATTACCAGATTAAAGGTCAGTCTAGTTTTATGTTTCTTTATTAATCTTCTAAACATTTTAGCACTTTTGAATGTATAACACACTATGTTACTCTTCCCAAGCTCATATAAACATATCCAGTGATGCTGATTAAACATTACTGACACCTGTCAAAAGGTAATTATCATTTAACAGAGCTGCCTAAATGTTTCCTAATTTACTAAGTGCAGAATTTCTGCAGCCAAAAGTAAACATTTCCTTTACCCCTTAGGCCAAAGGGATCTGAAGCCTCTAATAACACTTGCATCAAAAATTTTTATGGGCTTCATAAGGAAAGGAAAATATCCTATTTATTGTGGCACATTGCATTACATTTCAGGAGAGAAATAATAAATGTTTGTTGTTTTGGTAAATGAATGAACGAATGAGTCTGTTGGAAATTTTTAATTCAATAAGTGTTTTTAGGATGGATGAAATAAGGATTTATTAATCTACTTATAAATTTTAGCATATCAAATAATAGTCTAACCCATTTAGAATGAATTTTAGAACCAGATAATTTAGAAGCAATTTTTGATATTATATGTTGTATTTGAATATAAACACGCAAATATGTATTGTGTATACATGTATGTATATACATATTTTTAAGAAAAACAGTATCATGTTTAATTTACCCTAATTTACTATGCATTTTCATGATATTACATTTATAGTTCACGTATATGTCCTCATGACTAACACTTTTAAATGGTTTACTACAAACTAGATCACTTTTATAAAAGAGCTGCATAAAAGATTCATAAAATAATAAGCAGCAGTCACATGTTAGGTTTGGGACCTTGTATAGACTAAAGATAAGTTAAAAATATAAGAAGGAAGAAATTAACTGCACAAGAGCAAGACACGCACTATACTGTAGTGGCAGACCCTTCAATTCTACAAGACCCTCCCCAGATACAGTTACAAAAGTCAGAGATCCCGTAATTCTGGGCTCCATTGACCTGGCAAAGTGCTCCCTGTGTGGAGACTGCTCAACTACTATACTTTCTGTGTTTCTCCCAAAGGCAGTGGCAGCCACATGAAACCACATGTAATCGGCTCTCTCATCTCTCTTTTACATGCCTGTTAGTTGGCTTCAAAGTAGAACAAAGTGGAAGCGACCATAACCAAGTCCAAGTGATCATTCATTCTTGCCAGTCTACTCATCTGGACAAGACTTTGTCTTCTGACGTAGAGGAGGGCCAGCCCAAGCCTGGACGTGTTTTTAATGAGCTAAGTGAAAGGTTAAACTGATAGCTAGTTATTCTAAATGCTCAATTTAGAGAGCCGTGCTTCAGATATTCCAACTGAAGTGGTGTTCCATTTTTTACAGTATTTGAAAGACAATTTATTATGCCTAAATGTAGAGCACATTTTTTCATAACCTGATGTTCACTTGTTTATTTATTGAACCATTATGTGGATATAATGCAATCACCCAGAAAGTAATTTCTATTTGGTGTAAGAATCCCATGTTACAATAAATCAACCATGTGACCCAGTATGTTCAAATTCTATAATAGTCATTCTCTGAATATTTACTGTTAATGTTAAAATAAATATGTATTTAGGAGTCAAAGTCCTCTGTGTTTGTTTACCCCAGAAAACACCAATAATTCATATCAAAATGAGAGCATTACTGAAAACATGTAAGACTGAAGAATCATTTTCTTTGGCATTGTCATTCCAATCTGCTTCTGTAGTTTTTCTATGTTTATGCTTTTCTTTTTTTTTCCTTTTTTTTTTTTGAGACAGAGTCTTTCTCTGTCACCCAGGCTAGAGTACAATGGCGCGATCTCGGCTCACTGCAACCTCCGCCTCCCAAGTTCAAGTGATTCTCCTGCCTCAGCCTCCTGAGTAGCTGGGATTACAGGCATGTGCCACCATGCCCGGCTAATTTTTGTATTTTTAGTAGAGACGGGGTTTTATCGTGTTGGTCAGGCTGGTCTCGAACTCCTGACCTCATGATCTACCCACCTCAGCCTCCCAAAGTGCTGAGATTACAGGCGTGAGCCACCGTGCCCGGCCTCTACGTTTATTCTTAAAACTTGAACTTAAGCTAGTGAACCAAGTTTTCTTAATTACATTAATAAACTTACTAAAAATCAAACTAACAATCAAAGGAATGCAATTTAAAGTAGCAATAGGATATTATCATTTGCCTTTCAGAGCAGAAGCACTTATTTTTAAATGGTAATGTTTAATGCTGATGAGATTACCTTTAGATAATCCCTCCCATGTGTAACTTGTAGTAGTACATTTAACCCCTTGGAAAGTCATCAAAATGTTTTTGCCTTTTGATCCAATCATCTGATTTCTAGAACTCTATAAGAAGGAAGATAAATATGTATTTTCAGACAAAGATTTGTTAATAAGAAAATTCTTTATACTGTTATGTCACACAAAAATTTTAAGCTAGCTAAATATTCACAACATGAAAATAAATAAATAAATTATGGTACATCCAAATGGTGGCATATATTTCATGCAATAAAAGGTGTGTTTAAAACATAATGAAATGGGCCAGGCACAGTGGCTGCAGTGGGCCGAGATTGCGCCCCTGCACTCTAGCCGGGGCAACAGAGTGAGACGCTGTCTCTCAAAAAAAAAACAAATAAATAAATGTAATGAAATGGTTATGACGATATAACATTTTATAAAATATAGACTATGAAAAGTGTAACTCCAATCTATTTTTGAAAGTATACACACACACACACACACACACACACACACACACACAGACACACACACTTAAACAGGTGCTTCCATACTCAAATACACGAAGAAACAGTATGGCATGTATTACCAATTTCTGTACAACTGATTGCATGACCAGCAACATCTTTATATAAATCAGACAATAATAGGAAATGTGCTTTCACTACATACAGGACTCTACTCAGAAACTGTCAAATACAGAGCTCTACTCCAGGAACTGTCAAAAGACACAACAGAGACAGTTAACAAAGTCCTTAATCTTCAGGGACCTGTAACTAAGTGAAATATACCACAGTACCCAAAAAAACAAACAACAAAACAACCAAACACAGAACATGTATTAGGTAACTATATAAATAGATAATTATGCAACTGTGCACACACACACACACACACACACACACACACACACACACACACAATTATAGGTATTTGGAATGTTCTCCCATTTTCACAGAGACTGTTCTGACCTGTGTATTCATACCCAGTGCCTCCAGACCTGGATATGGTCTCTCCAATCTTTGAGCATTTATGCAATTAACATAACTTGAAGATACTTTGATATTGAATGACAGGGGACTCCAGAGATGTAAAAACTATGTGAGGGAGTGTTTAGTGAGGAAAATTCCACACTATTTTTCCTTAACTGTGCTTCCACAGAAATGGACATGGTGTAGAGGAAAAACCATGACCTTAGAATTCAAAGACTCCCACCCACTCCGAGTTCTGCCACTGGCTGGGTTTCTTAAATTACTTTACCTTACTAAACCTTTTCTCTGAAGTATGAAAGACAGAACTGATGACATGGGGTTTTCTGAGCAGTAAAGCAGAGAACACGAGTGACTGAGCTGGGCAGAGTGCTGACCCATGGCAGGCACTCAATATGTTTACTTGAAATTAGGTGCAGAGCCTAGATGTGGACTAACCAGGAGTGGACAGGCCAAGAACTCCACTTTGGTTGCTTCTCTGTATCTGACACACTGTTTGGCAAACATGTCATAAGAATTTATTTTTGGCCGGGCGCGGTGGCTCAAGCCTGTAATCCCAGCACTTTGGGAGGCCGAGACGGGCGGATCACGAGGTCGGGAGATCGAGACCATCCTGGCTAACACGGTGAAACCCCGTCTCTACTAAAAAATACAAAAAACTAGCTGGGCGAGGTGGCGCGCGCCTGTAGTCCCAGCTACTCGGGACGCTGAGGCAGGAGAATGGCGTGAACCCGGGAGGCGGAGCTTGCAGTGAGCTGAGATCCGGCCACTGCACTCCAGCCTGGGCGACAGAGCGAGACTCTGTCTCAAAAAAAAAAAAAAGAATTTATTTTCATGGGCCCCTGCCTTGAGGTCGTGCAGGTCTATGAAATGGGAACTTACATAACTTCAGTGTATGCTTTTTAAACATTTGAGGGACTACAGTGGCAAATCTGAATTAGATCATCAGAGACTTGAGAATAACATTTAGAAAAACTTTCTAAATAACTTCTACAGTTGTACACCTTGAGTTTGGTGGTATCTAGCTTCGTTTTGTCTTTGAAAAAATAACTTACTTTTTCTAACTTCTCACTGGTTTTCGTCTCCACTTATGTGTGTTGTTTCTTTGTGTGTACACAGACTAAGGGTTTTTTTTTGTTGTTGTTCTGCTTTGTGTTTGTTTTGGTTTTTAGGGTCAAGTAATGATCTATTAATATGGAACAAAATATATCACAGTAACTTCTCAGTGACTGTTGGAGAGAAAAAGAAGAAGAAGAAGAGACAAAGTCTCTAATTTTTCTAAGTATCAGGCATATACTTGACTTTCTTGCAACTAAAAATATACAGCCACACTGTTTATTAGAGTTTTGAAAAAAATGGAGTTTATAATAGAGTTTTATAATAACACAATCATAAAATGAGCAAATAACCATATATTTAATATGAAAATGACACCCAATAACACTTCTCAATATGTCAATTATGAATGATCATTACAAAGCATCATAGTCTACCAATAAACAATTTTCTTTTTAAAAAACTTATTATATTGTTGTTTTTTTGTTTTTTGAGACAGAGTCTTGCTCTGTTGCCCAGGCTGGAGTACAATGGCACGATCTTGGCTCACTGCAACCTCTGCTTCCTGGGTTCAAGCAATTCTCCTGCCTCATCCTCCCAAGTAGCTGGAATTACAGGCACCCACCACCATGCCTGGCTAATTTTTTGTATTTTTAGTAGAGATGTGTTTTTGCCATTTTAGCCAGGCTGGTCTCAAACTCCTGACCTCAGGTGATCCACCCGCCTCGGCCTCCCAAAGTGCTAGGATTACAGGCATGAGCCACCACACCTGGCCAAAACCTATTATAATGTTATAGCATTCTTGCAAAGGAGTACATTGTCAATCCCCTGAGACCAATTAACTATCCTAGTTTCTCAACTACAGTGTGACATATTTTTATCCTGATGTCTAAATATCTCATTGTCACTAATTACCAAGTGCATCTCATAGCGCTGAGTAGATATAGTACAGTGTGACATAGGACTAGGACAGTGATTCTCAACCAGAAATTTTTTGCCCTCAGGGGACATATGGCAATGTCTGGAGACAGTTCTGGTTGTCACGTCTAACAGGAAGCATGGTGCTGTGGTATCTAGTAAGTAGAGGCCAGAGATGCTGCTCAACATCCTACAATGCACAGGACAGCCAGTATGATCAAAGAATTATCTAGCCCAAGTTGTCAATAGTTCTAAGCTTGAAAAACACTGGCCTAGCACAAGAATGAATTTCAGGATAATCTGTAATGTATCCATTTATTCAGTCCATACGGAGTGAACAGCAATGCAAAGTGCCACAAATAGTTTAGACATTTGGCAGATGAACATTTGCAGTTAGAGAAGAAGATAGTAAGAAGATTTTCTCCTTAACTCTGAATTGGTTTATCACTGTCTCCACTTTATCTTCCTTGTGTTCTACTGTCTCCTGTATTTATTTGCTCCTTTTCCTCCCCCTATTTCTCCCTTCCACCAACTCCCTCATTTCAATTTCCTTTTCTTTCTCTACCACCCACCCTATACCTTTTGTCTTCTATTCTTTTATCTTTTCTTAATTTTTAATTTCTTAATTTTAAAGGGTTTATTTTAATCCTCTAAGATCCAAATATTTAAACATTCTTTCCAATCAATGCGTAAACTATGTAGAAATGCAAAACCAAGTTGTATTTGTAGAGATACAACTACAATTGCAACTCCCTCTTCTCACAGGAAGAAGAGACTGCAGACTTCTTTCATCAGCACTCAGAATAGAGATCCAATAGCTATTACAATATTTTGGCTATTCTCTTCTTTTGTTAGTATTTTGAAAAAGCTTTGGATTTGTAAGTAACTTATATCCTTTTAACAAACAGAATCTTGTTTTCTTTTAGACCACATATTCACAAGAAAAAAACAACTTATAAGGAGTCTGCACAAATGTGTGTGGGTGGCAAATCCTTTGGCATGAAATTCTCTGGGAATTGATAAAATATTAAAGCAACGCATTTTCTCTAACTCATCCCATTCTGCTGGACTGAGGGGAGGGGACCACACAGAGCAACTCTCAGACCTCATTGGAAAGGTTAAGATGCATAG
Organism: Macaca nemestrina; assembly: GCF_043159975.1. Taxonomy (NCBI): domain Eukaryota; kingdom Metazoa; phylum Chordata; class Mammalia; order Primates; family Cercopithecidae; genus Macaca; species Macaca nemestrina. The sequence continues at coordinate 65,687,701 of NC_092135.1, forward strand.
GATCATTCTCACAGCCAACTTCTTTTTACCTCCCAATGAGGATGTAACAAGATTTTTCTGTGACACCTGTCAATTCCTACCCATTAACAATGACATTGAATGCAAATATTTTGACCACAGAATTGGAAGAAGGCTAGATCTATGCAGACGCACTCTACTGGAAAGCCCAGGAATGCATTAAGAAGAATCCACAAAATAGAAATACATCTTTCTTTCATTCACTCACTTTTCTTCACCCATTCATAGAATCTTACTACATATATGCCAGATGTAAGTGAAGTATTTGGATAACATGTCTTGGGTTTTTTTCTCCCTTTTTCTCTCTTTCTACACATTTTTGGAGGCTATTTAAATAAGCCACGTAGCAGAAGAAAGACATTTGGAGCCACTTGGAATTGCTTGCCATATGTAGATATAATCTGAATTTAATGATCTGCATGATTAGAAGGGAATGACAGACTCACCAGGAAGCTAGTGGAAATGTTTCAGGCTGGTAAATATTTTAAGGCCAACAGATTTCTTTAAGTTACCTGCTATGACAGGTGCATTTTCTTTCCACTGTAAAATGGCCTGAGTTGCATAAAATGTATCCACAAGTCATTTCCTATTTTTCTGATGTAGTTAGCCCTGATCAATAAATAAGCTTTTTGGGGTCATTGTTTAGTATTTATTGATCATTGCTACTTCACTGAGAATGACTGTTGAAATGCAAACCAAGATGCATGCTCCGAGGGACTATTAGTGTCTTGCACTAATTTGTAGGCACTGGTCATTTTATTTGTCCAGACGCTCTGCAGTTCAGTGCCTAACAGCAGGGCCAAATTTGAAAGTCTGTTTATGAAAACAAGCATCAAAAAGAACAGTAAGAACTGGAGCGTTACATATTGCATTGTTCTCACAGTGCCACTCAAAACTCCTGTTATTAATTTCAGAGTAATCACTGAATGATAAGAGTTCTATCCATCTGTTCAGAGAATTGTGGAAAACTATTAAAAGATTTACCACATATGCAGTCTCTTCCATTTGATATAACATATCCTAAAAACATCCAACATTTAAAAATGTATATCAAAATGTCAATGTGAATGTTAGAAAGATTACTTGCTAAAGCTATTTGTTAACTGCCAAGGTCTATTTTACTGCCCGTATCACAAATCTCAAGCAGGTTTGAAAGAGATTCAAGAAAATATAATACAAGTGTTTATTTTTTATCTTTGCTGTGTAACTTCCACCATGTTCTAGAGAGTGCCTCAAGACAGTGAATCAATAGTTCAAATAAGTTTTTGCAAACACAAACTTTATGCACCTTAGAGAATCTTGAATTACAAATACTTATGGAAGGTATTGCATTGCACACAATATTTTAGATTGGAGCTTCCAAGCTGGTATGCTGAGATATTGAACTCTCATTTCTTGTGTGTGTATTGGCAAGGAAAAGGTTGAGAGTGTGCTTTCAACAATCAGCTTTAGTAATCATAAGAAAGGCATTTTGTATGCTGCAAGGATCACTGAAATTTTAAGAACTCACCAACAAAGAGAAGGCAGCTATTATGATGGCATCTATACACACTTGTTCATAGGCAAGCACCTTCAAATAGGTAGTCAGTTCCAACAACACTGCTCTGCCCATAAAGCTTCTAGGAACAGTCATACCTTTCTGTTAGCGCATCTTGATAAACTCTTAGAGATGCACACTTTGTTGGGGAAGCCCGACTTATTGACCAGATTGCTATATTTTGGATGCACCATTGTCCTCTGGAATTATTTCCTGACACCACCAAAATGCTACTTTTGTGGAACCAAAGATGTGATCCATGCTGAAGTTTCAGGTATGGACTTTATTGATTCAGGTATTTCACTTAATGAAACTTGATTTCAGCTCTGCAGGTGTTATTGTATCTGACAGGCAGCCTGAATGAATGTGTGAAGTGTCACTCTATGGTCATTGACAGAATACACCAAGAGGGGTTCCTTCTGTAGTGGTGAAAATATTTTGGAAGTCAGTAGAGGTGGTAGCTCACAACACTGTGAATGTACTAAGTGCTAAGTGCCACTGAATTGTTCCCCTTGAAGGACTTAATTTTATGTCATGTGAATTTCACTACAATTAAAAAAATGTTTAAAACATTTGAAATCAGAGAAATGTAATATTAGAGAGGGCTTGGAGCCCACCTAGTCCAGCACATAGTTGAGGAGGAACACCCCTCAGGATTACTAAAGTTATATGCAACATTTCTGTTAATTGATACATAAGCATAGGAAAGTTTATTGGTCATCTGTAATGAATGAATGACACCAAATAAGCCCTACTAAGAATTTTTAGTATTTTGTTAATACTCAGACTTCTTTAATACTATTAAATGGAAGGGTGAAAAAGAGAATGATTGACCATTTTTGGATCCAGCACAGCAAAGAATGTTTTTAAAATATTTTGGGCAGTGACTCCTCCTAGAAAATATGGTGACATCCTCTCTTCCCTGGCAAAATCTAATTGGTTTTTTCACAGGAACTTTCTCAAAGCCAGGGGTTCATCTCCTGTTTCTATTAAAAGTTAAACAGTATTGCTGGATGGGTGCAATACTACATTTACTAAGGCACATTGCGATTCCTCTGAAAGTTATATCTGTATGTAAAGCTTCAGGAACCAAAGAGGAAGATGAAGACACAAAGCATATGAAAAATCAAAACGATTTTGGCTCAGAGTTTGGTGTTATTTCCTCATGGTATTTCCAGATTCTTTCTGAGTGGCTGACCTTCTTTCCCTGTCAGACAGCAAATGGACCATGGTCAGTTTCTTCCAGTCTGGGCCCCTGGGCTTGTGGTGGGTGGCAGGGGGAGGGGGCGGGTGTTGGCTGCCTCTTTTTTTGTTTTTGAAACAGGGTCTCACCTTGTCGCCCAGGCTGGAATGCAGTGGTGGAATCTCGGCTCACCACAACCTCTGCCTCCTGAATTCAAGCAATCCTCCCACCTTAGCCTCCTGAGTAGCTGGGACTACAGGTGCATGCCTCCACGCCCAGTGAATTTTTGTACTTTTTAATAGAAACCGGGTTTCACCATGTTGGTCAGGCTGGTCTTGAACTCCTGAGCTCAAGTGATCCACCTGCCTCGGCCTCCGAAAGTGCTAGGATTACAGGTGTGAGCCACTGCGCCCAGCCAGCTGCCTCTTATTTATGGTTGTGATGGGGGAAGCCAGAGATAAGAGACCAGAAATTGTAATTCTGACAGAGAGCTGACAGCTAAAACTAGAATAGCAAGTCTAACACTACGGCCAGGATGCAGGGACCTGGCTGGAGTAAGCTGAGATTCCATGCTTAAGGAAGAAGCTGAGAAGGTGAGCAGCACCCACAGAGCAGGTGAATGAAAGTGGCCTGGGAATCCTGAAGAGGAACGTTGATGCCCCTGGTGACTTTATTGAACATCCCTGCATGGGTCTGGGTGGGTATGCAGGGGTGAGGGTTGTCAAAAAGAACCCCAGTGGTACAGATGTGGGGAAATCTAAGACCCAGAAAAGGGGCCAGGAGTCAACACCTGGCATCATCTAAGTATACCTCAAGAAATGTCAGCATCTGTCTGATAAGATGGGGCACAACTCTTGATACTCTGATTAAATATTTCACATTTTCACAATAGAAATCTCACCTTAAAATATTCTTTTCAAACAAAATCACCTTTAGACTTTTAAATGCAACAATATCACAGAAGGATTTGCTCATCCAAGTGAATGTTGCATATTTATCTCAGCTATTCCATAAATAAAATAGTTAATTATATACCCTTCCCAGCTCCTGGGGGGAAAGTTATTTTAACAGGGTGTGCATGTTAAGATTCTTAGTAGAAAACTATGCAAGCATTTTTCTAAACATGATTTCTAAAAACTTTAAATTGTTTAAAAACCTTCCTAAATATGTACAGTTATATTCTCTACCAAAGTCCCCTTGAGAGCCATGTTTATAAGGTCATGAAATTATTTTAGTATGAAGAGTAAAATGAGAATAATAAGAATATAAAAAGAAATAAAACTTGTAGATAAAATACTAGACACAGCATCTGACTGCATGATTTATTGGATCACTAGGGAGCTCTCACGAATGTATGGGCATAGAATCTGGTGAGATGTTTAATTTATGGTGAATTGTCAGAGAACAAGAAAATAGGCTATCTACTGTGAATTCTGAATTCATGGGGGAATAAGGTGGATAATTTTAAACTCACCACTTCTGCCTCCTGTGATGCCCCCAATCTCATGCCAAACAAGTGAAGTTTGAAAGAAAAACAAAAGTGATTAGAAAGAATAAAGAGGTATTTAAAAAAAAAAAAAGTAATGTCTCTTTCAATAAGGCTAATCATTGAACTCAACGAGAGTACATGGAGGGAAAAAATGTCAAATGTTAGAGGCCCATTTACCATAAAGTAAATAATATGGTAATAATGTCAAATGTTTGAGGGGACATTTTTCTGTTTATCTTCGTGTCAACTATAACTGGTGGTGGTGAGTGAGGAGATGGTAGAAGCTGAGAGTCCATGCAATTATTATTCCCTTGAGCCGAGTGAGGTGCAAAATCCACTATGTTCCCTTCCCATCTCCACCTAACGCCTGACTCTGAGTCACTATGTGATGCTCCCACCAGTAGAGTGGGAGTTATTTTTCTGGAATCTGAAGAAAAAAAGGAATAGACATTTTCCAAACATTTTTTTACCCTGAAGCAAGTTAGGAACTTATTTTCTTATCCACAACAGAGCTGACAGCTTTAAGAGCAAAGAGGAAAGAAGGGTAAGATGACTATTCAGCACAGGCTGGAAAAGGAGGAGGAAACTCTGTGATCCAGTCCATATGGCTCCCCAGTGACTCGGCAGGGGGCAGGGGGAAATAGAGGTCAAAGAGACAGTGTGCCTCTCTAGCTAATCTCGGTTTCAAATGCCAGGTCCTACAGTCAGGTGAAATGGAATTCAGCAGAGTTGCTGTGGTCATTAACTTACTCTGTCTTGAGGAGAACACCCATCTCATTAGATTTGAAAGCCATTTTTCCAGGCCAGTAACCTCTGGAGGAATCCGGGGCTGATGACAGTGTAAAACAGAAATAAGCATGATCATCTGCAGTGACCACAGTGGCAAGGTGGAAGAGGGGGAGCCAGCTGTGGTGGTTGTAAAAGGGTATGAAATAGATGGCTTTGAGGAATTTGAATCTGGGAAAGCCAGAAGAATTCCAAGCCACCTTATCTAGACTTTTTTTTTTTTTTTTCAAACTCCAAATCATTGCCCCCTGGCTCTGTCCCCTCCCCTTCGCTGTCCCCAGAGTACTGATTTCTAGCAGGTCAGCCAAAACACACAGAGGGCCTGAAGCTGAATCATCAGAATACACAGCCACTCCCAACACTGCATCTACAGATTGCTGGCTTCCGATTACCAGGAGATGTACACCCCTGCAGAGTCCTGTGGCCATGCATGGCTGCTGAAGATGCTGTCCACAGACCATTGTTTTTGTAGAGATTTGCAGCGATGTCATTTTTTTCATGACCATGTAAACATTCATCGAGGTAGACAAAGAATAGAGATCCCCAGGTGCTCCCATTTATTAATGGCAGCCCTGCTAATTATTGTTATTTTTCAAGAGTATACTGGCACTGCAAGAGCTAAATAAAATGATCATGCCCCTTAAGCTAAGTATTCCCACCTTGGGGAATTGTCTAAAGAAAATAGCATTTAAGCCTACTTGTACAAGGATGTTTATAGCCACTCTATTTGTAATAGCACATAACTGGAAACAACCCAAATACTCAACAATTAGGGGGTGATTAAGCAAACTTTAGAACTTTAATATGGTAATAAAGTCTGTGGCAATGAAAATGATGAATATCTGGACTATGTAAATACTTAGAAAGCCTATGTAAAACAATGCTGTATTAAAAAGGAGACCACACAATATTCCAAGTATAATATAAAATGTTATTATGATATGAATATCATAACCTAGCAATGATAAGAATAGAAAAGACCACAGTCTCATACAATTAGTTCTCGGAGTGAATGAGGACTTTGAATTTTTAAGGTAATTTAAGGTGGTCTTTTTTTTCACATAAAATGTAAAGCTATTTTAAAATGTAATATTTCAAGATAGTATCATTACTTTGGCATAGAAAGCATTGAAACTGTCCATATAGTCTACCCACTCATCTGCCATGTACGTTTGATCTATACCACAGGATCAACATGAATTGGTGACCCTGGAGAAGTCAGTAGGTTAAAACGATATATAACTGACATTACCTAAAAGTAAGACCTAACGTTGCCTTCGGTAATAATATTCACCATTTGAATCAAGATATAAATCAAGGCCAAGAATTTTATAGACAAATAAGCAAAGGGAGACTCAGAGTCGGAAGACTGGATCTGAGTTAGAAGCACAGGACAGGTGAGGGATCTGTGGGAAGATGGTTGGGATCATAGAGGTATAGATCAGGGAGGGAACAGCCAGATCCAAAGACTGGAATAGAGAATCGACCGAGAAGCAGACCTCATCCAGGGCTTTATGCACCGGGCTATCCCAAGGGCAGCTTCATTCTCCTTAGTATTTGTTTTCAGACTTCAGAGAATAGTGCCACAGCTACCCCTTGGGAAGGACCCATCTTAAGTTTTCTAGAAAGGATCCACATACCATTCTAATCAGGTTGTGTTGCAGGTAAGAGGCCATGTGAATTCTGAGATTCAGATGAACAGTATTATTTTCAATGATGGACACCACGGTATATGGTCTATGTCATATTATTAGAAATATTTTATTTCCTACTCCTGGAATAAATCACATAGCTAATTGGAACAAAATGCATAAAACCTTCAAATGTCATGCTTCACTGAGCATTTAGCAGGAGTGCTTGGATCTAGAATTATTCATGCAGGGATTTCCTTATGAATGCAGTGGTTAGTCAGACTCCAGACTCCCTCTTTGTGGCTTCTCCTCTGGGAAGTGGCATCCTTTTTCACTCTGCTCTCTGTTGGTGAAGTCCTACGAGAGAAGAGAAGTCAAAGCCCTCTGTTGGAGGTTGACAAAGCTCTGTTCACCCTTGGGGTTTTTCTATGACTGCTTTTCCGATTTCATAGCAGTAAACTCTTAACAACTGTTCAGATCAACAACAACCATTGATTCATGGGTGCTACGTTGAAAGCAATTTCCCCTGCTCATTTCCAATTGTTCCCACTAGTCAGCTTTTCTGAGTCACTATAGCTATTAAATCAACACAGATGCAAATGGCAGGACTGCCTCCTACCCTGAATTTGGATCGGCTTTGAAATTACAAAAGAGCTGTTGACCCTAGATCATTCCTGTTAGTGTGAAGTAGTATAAAAAAGACAATTTTTTAGAAAATCTGGGCTTTAGTTCCAGCCTTGGGTAAGTTTTTCGCAATAGGGAATCTCAGAAACCTCGCCTGTTACACAGGAATAATAGCATCACTTGTCTTACAGAATTGTGATGAAAGTCAAATGAAATAAATATGGGGAAGTGGTAATTAAACTATATAGCATCATTTGATTCTGTTTCAGAGAATGGTGCTTTGGTAGCTACTGTGTTCATTTTCTATGTTGGCTACAATCGTACTACCCTTATTCAGAGCTTACTTAATAATATGACCTCAGGTTACTGGCGAAAATTCTACTTCTCCTTTGAGTTTCTTTCTGTGTTATAATAATGATTTTAGTAAGTTAAATGGTAACTTGACATAGTTAAGAGACAGACAGTAATAAATATAACCTACTCTATCTTCATTCCTTTGTCTCATATGTTAGCAGAGTGACATTTAGGCACATGGAATATTTGTAACTGAAATATCAAGGATATACTGTTTGGTAACTTCCCTTTTGGTTGCATAGAAGTATCTACTAGTATTTCTTTTCAAAACCTACTTTCTTAGCAACGTTAATTCTCACCTGCCACCCAGAAAGTACTGAAGTAAGCAGGAATGGTTCTTACCCCTGGCTGCAATTAGAAATATCTGACAAGCTTGGCACACTCCATGCGTGAGTCCGTTCCCAGACCCGGAGATTCTGATTTAATTGGCTTGGGGAGGTTTCAGAAGTGGTGTGTTTTTTTGTTGTTTGTTTTGTTTTGTTTTTTAACCTCTTCGTGTGATTCAAATATACAGTTAAGACTGAGGCCCACTACTTTGCATTTTGATTAACTAGAAGTAGGAAATCCTTGGGATCTGATTATGGCCTGGTCAATCTATATTTTGACCAGCTGGAAGGCCATCAGTAGCCAGGATGCCTAAATTCAGCTGTGGACAGGCAAGTGTGAAATATCAGGAAAAACACAGCCTTTGGAGGCAGCATGGGTGAAATCTGGATTTGCTCCATCCTAACAGTGTTGCTATGGACAAGTGACCTGACCTCAGTGTGACCTTATCTGTCACATGGAGATAAGCGTACCTATCTTGTAGGGCTGCTGTGAGGTTTATATCAGGAAGTATATGTACTAGCAGGTACTAAAAAATGATAGCTCCTTAGGTAAGTAATGCAACAAACCAGGTCCCTATTTCCTCATCAGAAAACAAACTGAATAAGAAGGTCAGAGTAAAATGACCTCGATGCTAATGCAAGGGAGTAGGATGTACCAGCCAAATCAAATAAAAACTTTCTGGTTCTATGTATTTGATTCTATTTGTCTTGAAATAACGAGAGCATAAATGGTACTTCTCTTTTTGTCTGAAGTCTCTGCCGAAGCCTCAAAGCTGACATATTAAGACTCGCCATCACATTTTCAAGAGAGGTGCTTCCCCATCCATTCTGGACATGCCATGGTAGAGCAAACTTGGTTCTGTGACCTCTATCCCAGCACCATTCCAGGACAGGGCATGCTGCCAAATGCTGCTGAACCAGAGCCATCTTTAAAGGATCTTTCCCAAGATGACTCCCTTGAGGGTGGAGCAGCGTTAACCCAAAGGTTAGGAGCAGAGAGGAGGTCAGCTGGAGAGTCTGTCACCTGTCAGAGATGAGTGCTGTTCAGGTGATCCTGGGGATGCAGCATTGAGTGGGTGGTGATAGGCAGAGAGGAGACCTTGAACTTGCCCCAAGAGCCAAAGAACCAGCATTTGGGCCACTTCCAAAAATGTTGATACCAGATTACAGTACCCCCATTCAGGTTGGACCTTGGTGTCTTGCTTGAATGCCTAGACTTCTTGCTGGCGCTGGTGGAGCCAGAAGTGGCACAGTGAGTAAGGTATAGCATAGCAGAGAGGAAAAGAGAAAAGTGGAATAGTGGTGCAAAAGGAGATGCCCCACCCCTTTCTGACCCCTGACCAGGTCTGAGCTGGGAAATAGAGTTTCGTTCAATTAGATGAGAGATTGGAGATTTAATTTAGATCAGTAGTCCCCAACCTTTTTGGCACCAGGGACCAATTTCATGGAAGACAATTTTTCCACAGCCCAGAGGTGGGCGGGGGGTAAGTGTTTTTGAGATGATTCAAGCTCATTATACTTATTGTGCACCTTGTTTATATTATTATTACATTGTAATATATAAGGGAATAATTCTACAACTTGCCATAATGTAGCATCAGTGGGAGCCCTGAGCTTGTTTTTCTGCAACTAGACGGTCCCATCTGGGGGTGATGGGAGACAGTGACAGATCGTCAGACATTAGAGTCTCATAAGGAGCATGCAACCTAGTTCCCTTACATGCACAGTTCACAATTGGGTTCATGTTCCTTTGAGAATCTAAAGTCACTGCTGATCTGACGGGGGGAAGAGCTCAGGTGGTAATGCAAGCAATGAGGAGCAGCTGTAAATACCACTGAAGCTTCACTCATTGCCCACCACTCACCTCCTGCTGTGTGGCCAGGCCACAGACCGGTACCAGTCCATGACCCAGGGGTTGGGGACCCCTAATTTAGATTATACTTGGCTTTTCCATAACTTGAAAATGAGACCCTTGTAACGTCCCAAAGTGACCAGAAAATTTATGAGAGGAACCTAAGATAATGACCAAGGGAGAGGAAGGGAGAACCAATAGAACAGATTCAAAGTAAAATAGTGTCAGAAGAAGTAATCATATTTCATGACTGTCTTCTGCCAAGCCCAGTCCATTCCATATTCCCGTGTATATTTTCTCCCAGGCAGAGGGTCAGTTGTCCCTTGGCACTTCCAGAGATGACTTGAAATGGCATCAGGACTCTTCTGACACATATCATTCTAGTCCTGTAACAGCTCCCTTGATTTCTTTCAAGCTAAAGACTTCCCTGACATTTTTTAAATTGGTGCAAGCCGTTAACTCGCATGTCACATGACTTATTTAATTCTTATTTAGTTTGAGGCATCAGAAGACAGGTCACTACATCACTTCTAGTTTTTTTCTGCAGCCTAAGCAGAAAGATATCACCATATCTTTGTGGCTTTGTCATATAGCCCTTTTCTCCCGATGACAGTCCTGACCTCATCATTTATACAAGTATATAGAGAAAGTTAGAAGCATAGGTTTGAGAGTCAGACTGATGTGAGTTTTAACCCTGGCTCTGTCACTAACTATGCCATATTTGTAAGTTCCTTAACCTCTCTAAGCTTGGCTTTCTCACCAACATGGCTGCAATATCTGCTTTATAGGATTGTCTTAAGGATTAAATGATAGAGTATAAATAAAGCCTTTGGCACACTCTATGGTTCATAAATTCTAGAGAAGAGTGGATTCCAATATAATAATGATGATGGTGATAGTTACAATAATAACTATTAATATTGAAAGGATGTTGCCACAGCAAACTGCTGTATTCATTATTGGGGTAATAATAACACCAATACCAAATGCCAGTGCCAGTACCCAATACCAAAAAGGCACTTTCCTTTAGTACATACTGGGAAAGAGGAATGTTATTGTAGATCCCTCCAGAGTTTTCCATCCCTTTCTTCCTTTCCTCCCCCGCAGCTCCCAGCTCCACCATAGATCAGCAGTCACTTGTGCCCAGTGGTTACAGTCTGGAAATTTTAGACACAGGCCCCTTGGAACAGTGTCTTCAAATCTGCAGAAAGAAGGGTGACCATGCAGTAGGCCCACTCCTCTTGTCCTTATTCTTTTATTTTCTACACAACCACCACCATGCAAAGACAGACAAGTGGTTCAAACTTCTCTGGGGATTAGTAATAACTAAAGAGAATTACAGGAGACAGGAGTTTTGTTTTGTTTGTTTGTTTTAACCTAACTGTTTATTTCATCAGATTATCCCCTAGTCTGATAAATCCTTTCACTGCTGCACCTTGATGGCACGCTCAATTCCTAGTCTTGCTCTCTTCACTCGGGTTGTCTGTCTCTCCTTTTACATATCTACTATCGTTTCAATCCCCCTTTTGAGAAATAAATTCTGCCCAGTGAGTCAGACTTACCTTTTTCTGAGCTCTGTTTCCCCAAGCCTCGGGAAACTCTAGAATTACTCCAGAATACTCTAGAATACTCTAGAATTATTCTCCGCTAGGACTCAAAATAGGAATTCAGGGTGGGCTTTGGTAATCTACATCTGCCGGCACAGAGAGGCCAGGAAGGGCACTGCCAGTCTGGTTTCATCTGAGATGTCTCCACCTGGGTAAGCTGTGGCTACACTTTCCTATTCTTCCCTGACTCTAACAAATAACTGTTGGGACTGTCCATCTCTACCACCATCCCCATCCTACCCTCAACACAAAACCATACGCTTTCCATGCACAAACTAACATTCTTAGAGGCAAGGCTTGGAAAGCATGGAGGAAGTAAGGCATTTCTCTGAAAGGTGAAAGACCCATCCCTCCCACCTCTTCTTCAAAATGGAATTAGTGTCCACATTCTTGTGTAAAGCCTGGTTAGCTCCTTCCATCAAAACCTTTTCCTCCTTTTTCTGTCTAATTGTGCCATTCATTGTTGGAAAGCCTGGTTAGCTCCTTCCATCAAAACTTTTCCCTCCTTTTTCTGTCTAATTTGCCATTTATTGTTCTAACAGGACTTTTTTTAAAATATCAATTTTGTACCTTTTAATGGCTGTTCCCTAAGCTACAAAAACACCAAGCCAAAGCTTTGAAATTATATTTTGTATTGACCTAATTAAGTCTTAAACAAGGTGCTTCCCTTTTTCCCTAGTTATATTATTACATTATTTTCTTCTAGTTGCCCTTTTATGTTGACGTGGCAAAATTCAAGGCTCTACTCTAGATTTCTATTTGCTAGAACCGTGTCAGGAGATGAATACAAATTATTGTTTATCCACCAAACACTTACACAGCACTTCCTATGTGCCAGGCTGTGCTCTAAGTGTTTTATAAACATTAGCACATTTGGCCGGGCGCGGTGGCTCACGCCTGTAATCCCAGCACTTTGGGAGGCCGAGGCGGGCGGATCACAAGGTCAGGAGATCGAGACCATGGTGAAACCCCGTCTCTACTAAAAATAGAAAAAATTAGCCGGGCGCAGGGGCGGGCGCCTGTAGTCCCAGCTACTCGGGAGGCTGAGGCAGGAGAATGGCGTGAACCCGGGAGGCGGAGCTTGCGGTGAGCCGAGATTGCGCCACTGCACTCCAGCCTGGACGACAGAGCAAGACTCTGTCTCAAAAACAAAAAACAACAACAACAAAAAAAAACATTAGCACATTTAATCCTCATGAAAACTCTATAGATAGGCATTATCATCGCCTCCACTTACACAGGGGGAAACTAAAGCACAAGAGGTTAAGTAACCCAACTAAAGTTACCCAGCTAGTGAGTGGTAGGATTCAGGCAGCTTTGACCGGTAGACACTATCTTACCTGGCTTTGTCATCCAAACTAGTTTCCCCGTTTTTATCACACTGAAAAAAAAAATCCAGATGTAGGTAATTTTATCATTATTTTTAGATCTGGAACGAAATTAGACCCTAAAATGGCTACATGGTTTTTCCAAGTCATAATTGGCCAAATCTCAAACTCAGAAAAGTACTTATATAAATCCACAATCTAGCTACAGTAGACTGCCTTCTGCCTGCCTGCGTCTACTCAATGTAGTCTCTGAAGATAAACATGAAGGAAATTTTGCTATAGAATTTTATTTCCTCATTCAACTTTGCTATCAATACAGTCATTTGATCAGACTTTTAACTAATGCAGAGCACATGTGCCCAGAGGATCCTGTAATGAATCCTTTTTGTAAAATATAGAGAAAACTATAAATTATTTCCACATAAAGTGAGCATAGATCAAGGCTGCTATATTCCTATGAGCATTGTGGTTTACCCTTAACCAAAATTGTATTTTCTCCTTGTAAACAAGGATGAAAATTACATTGTTTTGACCTTTAGATCACTAGATCTTGTATTTTATTTATATATTTCTCAAAAGAATTCACAAAGTTATACAGTCATTTAACCTGCTCCTAGAAAAAAAGAAAAGATAAAAAAGCAAAAATACCGGGCATGTAATAGACATGCAGTAACTACTTCTTTATGGATTGGATTATTGAACTATTCATACTTTGATCATTATTTAGTGCAATTTATGACTTTTAAGAGGCCATTTATCAATAACTCCTGAATGATTTTCCAAAACAAGTGCAAATCAAAAAGAAAAAAAAGAACAATATAATCTCTCTGATGGGATCCTGGTTATTGTGGTATTGATCGTACCCTCTCATGATACAGGCATTATTAACTAAAGGTGAAGAAAGCAGAGATACTATATACATTTCTCACATCGAGACTTAAGCCCTCTTGAGCTAAAATTTCCCACCTTTGCCCTGTAGATGTCTCTCCAAAATCAATCACAATGTACTTGTTAAACACCTACTATGAACAGATTAGTCGATTGCACGTTAGAGATTCCGAAATAAATAAGGCATGGCCCCTGGCTCCAAGGAGTTTGTAGTTTACTGAAAAAGACAGAATTACAAACAAATACCAAGGATATTTTGATATAAGTACTGGTAAAGCTGCCTATAAGATACTAAAGTGGTACAAAGAGGGAGTAATCCATTGACCAGAATGGGTCAGCAGTAATGTACAGGGAACTTCTTTCTTTTAGTTAGGTCTTGAGGGATAAGTAGGAGCCAGTTGAACAATGTCCTAAAAGAGCATTTTAGAATACAAAACTTGGCAGGAACCAGATGGTAGAACACCTTGTAAACCATGAAAATAGTTTGGACTTTGTTGACCATTTCTAACAGTAAGACACTGTTAAAGAATTTGAGTGGAAGAATAATGGGATTTAGTTTCCCTTCTGGAAAGGATATTATGGTTACAATTGGCTGGATAGACATAGAGCCCCAGCCTGCAGACAGGGAGGTCAGTTAGAAAATATTCTAAAAGCTCAAAAGAAAGACATTCAGGAACAAAAGCAAGATGGGGAACAGAATTTTTTTTTTTAAACTAAGGAGGTAAAATGGATAGAATTGGGGAGATGAAGAAAGAGGAAATAAAGAAAGATGACTACTCACTTGTGTGGCTCTGGGAGAATAGTGCTATGCTCCGAGCTTAGGACAGAATTTATCAGTTAAGGTGCTGTCAGCGGCAAATAACAGAAATTTCAACGAAAATAATATAAACCGAAAAGGAATTTATTTTCTCAACCACAAGTGTGGAAGTCAGGTAAGCCCAGAATTAGTCAACTGAGCAAGTCCACCAGGGCCCAGGCTCCCTTTCCCTCCATCTTTTCACTCTCCATGCTGCTGGCAGGCCTAGGATAGTGCCCACAGTTCCAGGCATCAACACGTGGCAGCATAAAGGGAGCATCGTGCACCTAGTGCTGCTTTTTCAGGTAAAGGAAGCCATTTCCAGAATCTCACAGCAGATCTCAAGTCACAGTGCCAGAATGGAGTCAAATGCTCCTGCCTCTCCCAATCGCTGACAAAGGAAAGACGCCCCCGGAGTGGCATAGATCACTGTGACTGCTGGGGCTGGTTTGGCCCGTCCTGGATCACGGGGAGGGTACAGATAGGAACAAAATGCTGTTACTAAGGAAGGGTTAGAGAAGAATAACGCCAGGTAGGAACTAGAATTAACGTGGTCTACTGCTGGGAAGATGATTACTTCGGATTTTCTTCCACATTTCCAATTGTGTAGGCAAGGTGCACGGAGGAGAAGGAAAACTCTAAAAATAAAGTGGTAAGTAAAATTTCCCCAATATGCATAACCCACATCATCAATGTTTTGGAGACTCAGGAGATAAAGCAGACATCTTCGATCATTTTTATTTTTAGAAACAAAAAATTCAGCCCCCTAACCTGATGTTTGACTTGCATGGCGTCTAGTCCCAGATACTTAGCAAACATATGAATAATGGACATTCATTTGCCTTCTGCAAATGTTACAGGCCACAGACTGTGTCTCTCTATAAATTCCCTGAACACATTTCCTCTTTCAAAGATTCTCCCTTCACTCCCTCCGCATGGGGAAGAGATGAAGCAATCAGACCTGACACTTTACCACTCAGCAGATTCCCTTTTACTTCAAAACCAGTCCATGTTTCAAATGAGATTTTCCAAAAAGGAGAAATTTAGGATTCTCCACCACCAGATATTTTAGTGGAAGAGCCACAGCAAACATATGATGCGCTTTTTCTACTTCAAACCCCATATGCACCTCGGAATTCTCAGTCCTCTGAGCCGTTCTCACATTCTAGGACTCTGCTTCTAACTGCTTTGAAATATTTCTAGTATCCCTTGAAACACAAACGTGTTCTTCTGAGTTTAACACTAGTCTGATTCAATTATTTTTCAGCTTTATTATCACTGAATAAACTAAAACCTTACAGCGAGCCTAATGAATATATGTTTTATTCAAATAAGTCTGCTTGAATTTGATGTTTTTAATAAAGAAATACACCGTCTGGAACATGTTGCTTTAGTTCAGGAAGTAAAAGAATAAAATTCTTTCTGTTGATTTACTGTTGCGTAAAAAATTGTAGGAGAAGTGCCAGCTACTTTGTTGTACTTCGTATAACAATAACCAGAGCATTTAATAAACAAACCATATGTTGAAAATTCCCTCATTTAGCAGGAACCCAATTGAAGTGATAGTTTCGAATTCTGACTCCTCCCTAGCCAACCTAACAGAACAGAAAACCAGAAAGCTTTGCTGCATACCCGTTATTCTCCTCAACCTTGAAATTTATACATAAGACATTTAGTAAAGCCCCTTTGATGTAATAGAAAGGTCAGTTGCATTGTCATTGTTTTTCTAACATGCTATTTGTTGAGCAAATCCTTTTTATTTCTCCTCCAAAAAAGTTTAGGCTGGAATGCACTAATGTGATAAGCTGTTGACTTTCATCCTGGTCATTTAATTCCACAAAGTCAAAATGATCAAAGACTAAGCGATTTCTCACCTTGCTTTAATCTTGCTGCCTCCATGGAAGAGGGAAGGTAAACAGTCACACAAAGCTCCAATTACCAATATCGAGATAACAAAGAAATAGCTTTCCTTTTCCCATCTTTGAAATTATATATGGATGTATGTAAAATGCATTTCATAGCCTCAAGTCCTTTCTTTCTGATTGCCAACCACTGATTCTGAACAAGAACAAATAACATGGATGAGTAGAAGGAGAGGTAACCCGGTTACTAGGTAGTCTTAGTGAGTACCATGGTAGCACGGTACCCTTTGGACAGGTTTCTACTACCAAACTCAGCTGCCCTTTGCTTTTTTATTATTTCAATTAAAGTTCTATTGGAAAACTATCATTTATACTTTCCCATGAACCTATGTAGAAGATATGTGGTTAAGAGAATTAAAGAGAGCCAAAACTCTAAGGCAAGACAGAAATAATTTCATATTATTTTCTCCAAAACAGAAACCTAAGGGGAAGAGTATTCTGTGACCACATGACACCAATGGTCCCTTTTGAAAATTTTAATTAGGAAAAACCACCCAAATAACTTACTTTTGCATGTGGGCTGCCTCCTTTCTGCCCCGGTGAAAGTCGTCATTGCTTTTTTGGCAGAATTGCCCTTGTGTTTGCCTGAATTCACTAAAATAATTGGTTATTTTATATCTGCCTTAAAAATAACTCCCTCCCTAAACCATTTTTTTTTTCTCTGTTCTTTGGTAATATTCAGGACATTTACTCAAGTCTTAGAATCAATCCAGTGCTGTACTCTGAGGAGAATCCTGATGCCTTCACTCATTTCTGTGCTAAGATAGGTTGCCCCCATAGCCTCTACCAACAGGAATCCATGCTGGTTGGTTTTCTCATTTTTCACAGGAAACTGACAGTCCTACCACTGGTTGATTTAAATTCTAAAGCTTATAGATCCATCACCAATCAGCATTATAGAAAACTGGCTCTCCAAGGTTTCCTCCAGAAAATGAACTTTGAATGGTCAGCAATGCAGATATTTCTAGCACCAGATAAAAGAGTGATTTAAGAGAAAATGGAGGGTAATTGACTCATTCATGTATTCATATCCTGGGCAATGCATTCATGTCTCAATGATCTGGTTTCTCCTGAAATTGACTTCACTAAATTGTGCTTTAATGTTTATTCACGGCTTTCAGTTGATTTAATAACCGGTTGTGTAAAATACACTTCAACTTTTTGTGCTCATTATATAATTTAGTCGTCCCTCTGTATGCACAAATTATTCTACAATTTTATGCCAAAATAACTTAGTCTCCTGTGAGAAACTGATACATGTATTACTTTCTGATTTTTTTTAAAAGTATGTGACTAACTTGTCACATTTCTCACCTTTGCACTGGCTGCCAGGAAGCTCAATGCAAATCTAAACAAGGCCTGTGGCTATTAGTGACAATAATAATTTTTATGATTAACTTATTTGATTGTTTCATAAATCGGGTCTGATTTTTCACTTTTCTATGTGCCTTATGATTATATCTTCTGCCTTATATCCTTGAAGTATTTTTTGGTAAGAGATGATGTGTCTGAAAATGCAAAAATTAAATTTTTCTTATCTTGGCATAATAACATTTTCTCATTCTAAAACATATGAAAGTTTTATAGGCCAAATACAGTGGCTCACATCTGTAATCCCAGCACTTTGGGAGGCTGAGGTGGGCAGATCACTTGAGACCAGGAGTTTGAGACTAGCCTGGCCAACGTGGCAAAACCCCATCTCTACTAAAAATACAAAAAAATTAGCTGGATGTGGTGGTGCTTGCCTGTAATCCCAGCTACTCAGGAGGCTGAGGCACAAAAATTGCTTGAACCCGGGAAGCGGAGGTTGCAGTGAGCTGAGATTGCGCCACTACACTCCAGCCTGGGTGACGAGTGAGACTCTGCCTCAAAAAAAAAATAATAAAACATATGAAGGTTTTATAAAGAAATGTAATCAAATATTTTATCTTTTATGTTAAAAATATTGAAGAACAGAAATGAATATGATAGATTATAGTAGACATTAGCAAGCAATTAGTAAAATTAAAGATTTTTCTCCAGTGAGGCTGGGTTGATGCAGAAGACTGCAGGAACATTTTCTTTTCTTTTTAAATTGAGCATTTTTTTCTTCAGCTTTTATTTTAAGTTTTGAGGTACATGTGCAGGATGTGCAGGTTGGTTACATAGGTAAACGTGTGCCATGGTGGCTTGCTGTACAGATCAACCCATCACTAGGTATTAAGCCCAGCATCCATTAGCTAATCTTTCTAATGCTCTTCCTCCTCCTATCCCCCAAAAGGCTCCAGTGTGTGTTGTTCCCCCATCCATGTCTCCATGTGTTCTCATCATTAGCTCCCACTTATAAGTGAGAACATGTGTTATTTGGTGTTCTGTTCCTGCTTGAGTTTGCTGAGGATAACGACTTCCAGCTCCATCCATGTTTCTGCAAAGGACATTAACTCATACCTTTTTATGGCTGCATAGTATTCCATGATGTATATGTACCACATTTTCTTTATCCAGTCTGTCATTGATGGACATTTTGGGTTGATTCCATGTCTTTGCTATTGTGAATAGTGCTGGAATGAATATACGAATGCATGTATCTTTATAATAGGATGATTTATATTCCTTTGGGTATATACCCAGTAATGGGATTGCTAGGTCAAATGGTATTTCTGCTTCTAGATCTTTGAGGAATTGCCACACTGTCTTCCACAGTGGTTGAACTAATTTACACTCCGACCAACAGTGTAAATATTAGACCTTTGTCAGATGGATAGATTGCAAAAATTTTCCATTCTGTAGGTTGTCTGTTTGCTCTGATAATAGTTTCTTTTGCCGTGAAGAAGCTCTTTGGTTTAATTAAATCCCATTTGTCAATTTTAGCTTCTGTTGCAATTGCTTTTGGTGTTTTCATCATGAAATCTTTGCCTTTGCCTATGTCCTGAATGGTATTGCCTAGGTTTTCTTCTAGGGTTTTTATGGTCTTGGGTTTTACCTTTAAGTCTTTAATCCATCTTGAGTTAATTTTTGTATAAGGTGTAAGGGAGGGGTCCAATTTTAATTTTCTGCATATGACTAGCTAGTTCTCCCAGCACCATTTATTAAATAGGGAATCCTTTCCCCATTGCTTGTTTTTTTTGGGTTAGTTGAAGATAGATGGTTGTAGGTGTGGTATGGGTCTTATTTCTGAGTTCTCTGTTATGTTCTATTGGTCTATGTGTCTGTTTTTATACCAGTACCATGCTGTTTTGGTTACTTTAGCCCTGTAGTATAGTTTGAAATCAGGTAGCATGATGCCTCCAACTTTGTTCTTTTTGCTTAGGATTGTCTTGGCTATTGAAGCTCTTTTTTGGTTTGCAGGAACATTTTCAAGAGGCCATGAAGTAGAGGATAGTTTTGGCAATTTTTTCACATCACCTTACATATGCCATCATTATACCACTAAATTACAGTCAGATTGTCTATATTTCTGACTTTTCTAAAAGCTGTTGTCTTCTTGAGGGTATGACCCGTTATTTAGTCATTCCCAGTAGATACCATGATATGTGACCCATAGTAGGGCTTCAAGAAATATTTCTGAATGTCAAGTGAGTTTTCATATATTCAGAGGCATTCCTGTCTTAATGTTTCAAGGTGCTTTCCAATCCTGTAATTTCAATGAATGCCCTCTTATTTATGTTGCCATAGATACCATTTCCTTAATATAGTACTTGATGCAGCCCCTTGGTTTTGAAATCATTTCACCTGTGAGCAGGACATTATCAGATTTTTGTATTTCAATACCTTTAGGAGTACAAGTAGTTTTTGATTACATGGATGAATTGTATAGTGGTGAAGTCTATACAATTCCAGTGCTCCTGCCATCCGAACGGTGTACATTGTACCCAATAGGTGATTTTTATATCCTTAACCCCCTCCAACCTCCCCCTTCCCAGTCTCCAAGGTCCATTATGTTACTCTGTATACCTTTGTGTACCCTTGGCTTAGCTCCCTCTTATACATGAGAACATGCAGTAGGACATTTTCAGATTAAAAGAAGCCTGCATCCAAGCATTTCTCTCGTTGTCGATGAAATATACCAAAATCAACTCTTGAAGACAGACTGTCATCTTCAGAACCCAAGAAAAATTAACACAATATATTGCAAAGGATTGTTTTTACTATACTAACTTTTCCTAAAAATAGTGGTGATTATCCAGCACATATAAACAGAGAGTTTGAACAATTGTTTCAAACCAAATCATTAAACTCGATTTTAAGTTTTGAGAAGTCATGCTTTCTAGAGCACTCTAAATGACTCTTAGTGGTTTTATTTCTTGTGCCTGGTGCCTGTTCCTGTCAAGCTGTGATGAGGTTGTAATCTCATTAAGACATGAGGGGCAAGTTTAAAGCAAATGTTAAAGGACAATCTAATTACTTTGTGAAATGTGAAATGTGTTCAAGACCCACAGACAAAAGTTCTTAGTTTTAACAAAATTTCTGTCTGACTTCAATAAGAAAGTTCTATTAATGCAATGCGTATATACACACATATGTATACACATAGTTTCTCTTCGTTAGAACATATGCTTCACCAGAGCAGCGATTTTTGTCTGTTTTGTACACTAATTTATTCCAAGTACCTAAAATAGGACCTGACTTGAATCTTTTCTCAGTAGACATTTGTTGAATGAATATAAAAAGTTCATGCTGAGTGAAAGATAGAATTTCACTGTTAGCTC
Source organism: Macaca nemestrina (assembly GCF_043159975.1). Classification (NCBI taxonomy): domain Eukaryota; kingdom Metazoa; phylum Chordata; class Mammalia; order Primates; family Cercopithecidae; genus Macaca; species Macaca nemestrina. The sequence goes on from NC_092135.1 coordinate 65,708,730, forward strand.
TAATGTAGTCCAATTAAACTGTTCCCATCATTTTATTTCATGGACATAAAATCATTGGGACAGGAAGCCCCAGAGGAGAAACATGGAATATACAAGTAGCTCCCAGAATAGTCAGTGCTCAGCATCCTTGTATGATGCCTCCAAAAATTTGCAACCCCAAGATTATTTATCCCCATGATCACATAATCTCTGGAACAGTTTCTTACCATTAAGTAAAATGTTTAGGAAGGAAAAACTCCCACCTGAACTATCCTCCCCCAACCCATTATCACTCTACCCTGTTCACAACCTTCCCTTGAAACTTTCTTCCCGACAGAGCAAAATCAAATAAAGCATAAAGACATACAAGTACAATTAAGTTCCAACCTAAAAGAAAGTACTTAATACACTAAAAGTACTATCTGCCTAGTACTATCTGTGTCTCAGCTTCCCTACCTAACCACAGATCCTTGAGACTTTGAAATGATTCCTCACTGTTGGACAGCCTTTGGAAACTTGGCCTCACACTATTTAAACTCATCTTTTCAGCTTCACAAAAGAGAGGTTTCCAGGGAGGAACCAAAAAAAAAGTCTGTTGATCCTTGTCTCTGTCAGTGACGGGATGGGCAATTGTTGTCTGAATGAGACCAGTTCTTGTTGAGTCCTTAGAGACCATAAAGAGCGTAGATGGACAGCTTTCACGTCTTCACCTAGAGGTCCCAAGGTCATTTAGCTTTGACAGGCAGAGTCTAGAGAAAGCATTTGTAGAAAGGAGACAGCGTCTAAACACCCATGTTTGGAAACCATACATGAGAAATGATTTCAAAAGAACCACTCAGTGAATATATCCATTGAGGGTTGTTTCTATTTGACAGAAATTCATCAGGGTGAAAGGTGAAGGGGCCAATCAGACATGTAAATAATGAGTAAATGCATTATTTAGTACTTGACAAAACAGGCTTTTGGCTAGAATGCACAGTTACAGACATAGTCTTAAATACTGTACTGCAGACATCTGGGCCTGAGGCTCTGAGCATAGATCCTTCAGAGCAATAGTGAAAACAAAACCAGTTGATGTGTATTTGTCGTCTATCAAAGAACCCGTCCCTGGAAAATTCACCCCATTTTGTTTGTCTTCCCTCTGAATGAATAAGAGAAATCATCGTAGACATAGGAGATGGAAGAAAAAATGTGAATCTTGGTTTTAAATAATTCATTTCCTCCAGACTACACTTAAAATTTAAAGATCTAGTTTAAACATAAAATGAGAAACTTGAGTCTTATATTTGTGATGTTTTTATTCACTTTGCATCAAAGACTGGTCTCATTCAACTGGCTTTATTTTTACTATTGCCCTGAAGGACCTATATTGTCAAAGCCTCAGGCCCTGATGTTTGTAGTACAGTATTCAAGACTGTACTATGACTATGCAATCTAGGTAAGAGTGTGTTTTGTCAAGTAGCAAATAATGCATTATTAAAATCTGACTGGATTCTTCAGAAAAAAATAATAGTGCATCTGCTTTCCATTAAATTTTCTGAAGGACATAAATGTTTTTATTTGCTATGATGGGTTACCTGAATGTCATGCCATAATACAACGTGACAAAACTTAACCCGGAGTGATTCAGCATGGCAACATTTATGGGGAAAGGATTTCAAGTATTTTAGATTGATTTACCATATTAGCAAGCGTTGCCTGGAATTTGCTGCAGCCTCTCAAGTCTAAAGGCATTAAATGTCACATGATTTCAGTGCATGCCTAATACCAAATACCAGCTCTCATAGAGTTACGCTGAAGAGAAGCCACCATGGATCAGCCAACTACAATCTCCTGGTGTCTGACAGACTGGGATTTTATACAAGCTTTCTGGGGTATCCCTTCACATGTTTGGAGGCAAGAGGCAAGAATCATTCTTCTCTCTGCACACATAGGCGGCTGTGCCACAGGGCACAGTTGGTTGGGAATATACTGTAGAACTGTAGCCACACTACAAGTGGACGTATTGAGATGACAACTTGTACTGCAGTCCTCCCTGTGAGCTCAAACAGACTTCATTGTGAAGTGTCCAGCACACTGACTTAGCATGTGGTAGACATGATTGTCAGTTTCGGGGGCAGCCTCTGAAGTTACAAGGAATGAAAACATTCTCAGCATCTGAACTTAAGCCTAGTGGAAGAAAACAGATCTGAGAGAGGCAAGACCTGGAGCCAGCACCTCACTGGCCCCTGAAGAGGCCATTGATCTCATTTTGTGTGGTTGTTTTTCATTATTTTTTAAATTATAAGAGTAATATTTGAATGCATGATTGTTGTAAACCCCTCAAATGATACAGAGGTCTAGAGAATGAAAAGAAATCCCTGTGCACCACCAGCTCCTTGCACAATTTCACTTTTATACCCAGAGGTAATGCCTATTGTTTTGCACATGTTTTATTTTGGGGCTAAGCCTAAACATTTCATCTTAATGTAACCAAATGGCTAAATGATTCTTATAATGGAACTCATTCATAATTGAAAATCCTATTATATCTATCATACCTCCATTGTATTACATGCCCCTATTAAGCCTTTGTTATAATTATTTTATTAGTAACTCTTGAAATACATTACCCCAGGTTAGAGCAATGCATCTAATCCAAAAAGGACAACTCTTTCTTAACGTTTAAAATGTTCTGATTGCCCATAGATAGTTGCTATGTTTTTCTAATCGATGGATTGAAAAATAGCAATAACAAAAATGTACAATGAAGTTGACAACACTTTTAAATAAATTAGTATTTTTTATCGCAAAGGTATATATTCACATTGGAAAAATTATAGTACCTACACATATGTTATTTAGGCTGCAAAAAATGATTGATGTGCAAATGGATTGTGAGGTAACAGAGGAAATTAATTAAGTCATCACTGCTGACAATGTTCATTTGGCCCTAACACACACACACACACACACACACACACACACACACACCCCTTGGGCTGGAGAATGGTTTCAGAATACAGAAACTTTCCATCAAACAGGAAAGTCTACTTAGAGCCAATCCTTAAAAAAATTGCGGTGAAGCAATAGTGCACTGAACAAGATGGCTAAATGGGTCATCATTTAATTTTTAGATACTTATGCGTTTGAAGAACAAATAGACTTCCTATTCCAAAATAGCTCAATTATGTTTTGATTGCAACATCAGATTTTCCAAGGATCTTGGATCTCAAATACTATAATCATTTATACATAAATTGATCACTACTTTACAAAAATAAAAATTTGCTGTGGCAGTGGTATAGTGTGGGCGTATATGGAGTTTTCTATCGTCCCTGAGATTTCACAGTTGGCGTAGGTCTATTGTTTTTGGGAAACATGTTGTTGGATTCTGGATGATTTAAGGTATCTGCAGTCTTCCAGGTAAGGAAGATGAGAAATATGCTGGTGCTGTGACTCCGCAGAGCCCCATCAGAACGGGAGCTTGTGTGTAGCAGCTCACCCATCCCTTTGACCTTTAGCAGATGGTTTTGCTCTGCGTACTTGGCATCATTGGCTTCCTGAGCAAAAGCCTCATAAATGAAAGAACATTCAATCCATCTATCCAAAACTCTCCTAAGGAATACTTTCTTTATATAAAGTACACTTTTACTGAGCCGTTCACACTCTCATTCTATCACACACAGCACAATCCTATTGAGTAGTGAGCGGTTCCAGGGTAGGCATTCAGCCCCGTGAAAGAGTTGTATTTTACTTTAATGGAGGCATATTTCACAGGTGCTTTTGTATTTATGACCACCTTTTTTCCAGGGGAATATGTATTGCACGAAGTATACACACATTTGCCCTGATTTATGACTCTTCTCAAAATGTGTTTTGAGATGGAGTCTCACTCTGCTGCCCGGGCTGGAGTACAGTGGCGTGATCTCGGCACACTGCAACCTCTCAGGTTCAAGACATTCTCCTGCCTCAGACTCCCGAGTAGCTGGGATTACAGGTGGGAACCACCACGCCCAACTAATTTTTATATTTTTAGTAGAGATGGGGTTTCACCACGTTGCCCCAGGCTGGTCTCAAACTCCTGACTTCAAGTGATCTGCTCGCCTCGGCCTCCCAAAGTACTGGGATTACAGGCATGAGTCATCATGCCCAGCCTTAAAATTTCTTTTTTTTTTTAGTTTATTTTTTCATTAAAAGAGGAAAGTGAACAGATTGGTATTTAGGAGCCAGACCAAGAAGAAGGAACAGATTGACTGCTTAAGGTGTCGTATCTTTGGGGTTACTGTTGTGCCAACTTTAATGAATATAGGCAGAACCAGGAATCTTAATGTAAATTTTAACTCCAACATTGACCATTCCAGCCATCTGTGTATTACAAAGTACGTCATTGTTTCCTACCTAGAGTTTAACATCCAACTAAGCTTGCTAAGCCTCATAGATCCCACTGCTTGCCCCACACAAAGAAAACAACACAAAGGCAGCTTATCAGATAATTTTTAATAGAACTCCAGAAAAACTCTGCACATACTGCCCCAAGTTGTCGATTGTTATCTTGGCAGAAAAATAGTTGCTTTTCCTCCTATCTGTTAAAATGTACAGCTTCCTCCTGGGAAGAAATCAGGTAAAAGTAATAATAGAAGAAGAAAGCAGGAGGATGTAGCTCATTCACTGTGTTCTCAGTACCAGAATGGGCTGCCTAAACATCAGAGAAGTTCGAGGCAACAAAGAGTGGCAAGCTGTCCAGGTGATATATTGCAGTGGAGGTATATCTGGTATACCAAGAGCCTTTTAAAATTTTGATGTAATTTTATAATGCCATTCAGGAATATAAATGTTCTAATTTATATCTACCTATAAAATTTTAGCCTAGATAAATGAGTTGTTTCATAAATAATTTTGGTAGAACATACACTTACCTTTATAACAAGCAAACACAGAACAATGGGATAGATCCTTGTTAATGTCTGGCTGTCAAACTTTTTAGATATAGCTTTAGGTCTCTGCCTTTTCAGATGGAAGAAACTAGTTATTAAAATTAAGTCCATTCCAGGGCATATGTGCCAAGGAATTTTGGAAAGTTTATATATTGACTGAGTCTACTTCTGCCCAGCTGGATTTCTCAGGTCATGCTTAGCATATCTTGCAAACACTGTTACAAGAAACCATGCCTTGTAAGCTCATGGAATTTGAACGTGACTTCTGATTTTAACACGGGCTCTCTGCAGCCAGTTAGCTCCAGTGAGAAATGACACTGAACATCTGTGGGCAGTTGTTTTGCTTTTGCTTATTTTTCTACAGGCATTTTGTTCTAGATCAGTCTTTTTAGAAATGGATATTGTATCTGTTGATACGGAAAATGGGCGAGATAGTAGTCCAACATCTGTACACATGTATCACCACCACTGAAAAACAGCAAAACAAAACCAAGAGGTTAATGATTATGCCCTATAGACAGTTGAAACAGCAATAGTATCTCTTAATTTAAGAGATGGCATCTTGACCTGATATATGCTTGGAAAACAATCCATCTCCTGACTTAAGTGGTTCTCCATTATACCAGGAATATTTGGTACAGATGTTGGCAGCTGTATTGACCAGAGAGGCATAACAGGGAACCTGCAGCAGCCCCCAGAAGGTAGGAGATTGGGAGAACAACTTGGGTTTTCTCCATTCCTCTTTCAGTCCTCAGGACCTAGCATATGAATTCCATGTAAAAGGAAAATAAAAATATTGCTGAATTGTTGAAAAACTAGCTCAGATGTATTTCAGTTTAAAATTAGGAAAAATAGGCCAGATTATTTTTAGGGCTCCGGGCTACATTCCTTCATCCTCTCAATATCCCCTGTTTGATCAGCAGAAACAGTAACTGGATTTATATTTTACAGTCCAAAAAAGGGAAGCTTTGCTCTTAATTACCAATATTCTGAATACCTCATTCAAGAGAAAAATGCATTTAATCACACACCAAGACATACACACACACACACACACACACATACACATACACACACGACCACCACCACCACCACCACACCACACAGTTCAGAGTCCCTGTTTTTTTATTATCTCCATTACTATACTTTATTATCTGGATGATATCTGTCTCCAGAAAGACACAAGATTCTCTGTATCCCCAGCCCCTGGCAGAATATAACGGTACAGAAAATAACACAGTTTTTTTGAATGAAGCAATAAATATAACAGGAGAGGAAGAAACTGAATACAGAATCCAAATGTGGCCCTAGCTATATCTCATCAATTCATTTAAGAAGGTATTGAAATAGAGTCTGTGCTGGCTTGTGATGTATAAGACAGTTTGCTCCCAATGATTTTATGTCATGGAAGAGTATTTGTTGGAATCCTCACTTTCTGTCTTCTTTGATGCTTCTTATAGAAATGTGGTAGCTGATAGAACAGATATAGTCAATATTCAGTCACTTTTTAATCGCTAAATTTCAGAATCATCCATGCTTGTCTTATTGAGTTTCCACATTCTAGCCTTATTTAAAATCAGGACAACTTCCCCCCCATTTTATGCCTTTTTTTTTTTTAATAAATTGATTGCCTAACTGATGTTTTTGCAGTTACTACATTGCCAGGAGTTAATATGGGTATAGGATGTAAGGTGCAAAGCTGAGAAGAAATTCTGTATAATCTGTGCCTGTCTGTCAAATCTTGTATATTCCTTTAGTTGCCTTTTTCTATAAAGAGCTCAGAAGAAGAAAGAACTTTGATACATGTGCAGCTTTGTTCAGAATAGTACCCTTAAGTATTTCTGCTACCCAAGCTAATGGTGAACTCTCCCATACAAACTCTCTGAGTTTCCTAAAGATAATAGTATTTAAAAACAGCAGTTGGATATTGAATTGCATACAGCAATATCCTTCTTAGGATGGACTAAGTTTAAAATCAACTTTTAAAATAGCTGGAGTGATTTTAACTGAAATTCTTTGGTTAAATTCTTGGCTAATGTATCTAAAATCTTCTCCTACCTTCTGCACCCTAAACTGGCTCCAAAAATATTTTATAACTTCATTAAACGAATACATGCCATAATTATTGTTATTCTACTTCATTAGTATGAATGACCATGTTTACAAGTAAAGGCATAGCAATACAGTTAAACAAAATCATTTCAGTAATCATTTCAGCTGGGTTTGTTTTTTCTTTCTGAGTGCTTTATTCAGGATCTTGTTTGGTCATTACTAGTACTTATTAAATACTTCTTTGATAACTCTGTCACTTGGGCTTTGGAGGTCATATCACTAAGTTGTATCTTAAAGAGAGTGTTCCATTTCCATGGGAGCTTAGTTGCCTCTTTCAGAAAGGCAATAAGAAAGATCACTGATAACATGGCAGGGATAGAAATCCTGAGATTAGAATAATACTTGGTATAACAAAGGAGACTTGGCCTAAAGAAGCTATAACAATACAAGGCTTAGGATTATTGTATAGAATTCCTTCTATTGTAGCACTGCTAACAATTAAGAACCCAGATCGCACCACTGCACTTCCAGCCTGGGTGACAGAGTGAGACTCCATCTCAAAAAAAAAAAGAAAGAAACAAAGAAAAAAAACAACAAAAAAGAATTTATGGCATGAATTTGGGCACAGAGATATGGAAGTAATCTTTCTTCACTGTGGGTTTTCTGGCAAACCAGCTTTCTAGGCAAGGGAAGTGGGAGAATCCCTGATTTCTAGCATTGCCTATTAGTGTGTTATAAATGTATATGCCACCAGTTTGAAGATATCAACATGATGTCATTGAATGTGAAGTTGGAAAGAAGTGTGCACCACCAGCTCTGCCCAAGCCCATGCAAGCTGGCCTGGCAGCCACTGGACTCTGCAGAACCATCCCAACTCCAGAGCTCCCTGCAAGGTCAGCTCAGGTCTGTGCTGTGACTGCATCAAAGTCCAGACTCTCCCTTTGCCTTCTTCTTTCTCCTCTCCCATTAGGGACAGGTGTTGTCCCTAAGAACATACGCCAATAAACTTCCTGCATGAGAATCTCAGAGTCCCAAAGCGACCCCACCTACAATGAAGACAAATTGAAAGTTAAGTTCATGATCATTGAAACAGAGAGAGCGAAAGTCCTCTGTTCTCTCTCCTAAATTCATTAACTAATGACATCAACTATGGCCTCCACCTGGTTTCCACCTGGTTCCCTAATGAATCATAGAATTTACCTTGATAAGTTAATAAATGGGCAACTCAGTGGCGCTTTGTGTTTTGTTCTGTTGGTCTTTATCTAAGTCCTTTATCTCAAACAGACCACACACAAACCAGGATCAAATGTAGCCAGATGCTGACATTAGAGATCCACAGTACAAAGTCCTTTGTTTCCACAGAGGGCTGTAGCAAAACTGGGAAGACTAAATCTCATGTCCAAATATTATTACTGTCTTGTTTATCCTATTATGTCACTAAATTCTCCCATAGCTAGCACTCATAAGTCGGTACACAGAAAGAATGGATTTCTCAGCCATAAACAGCACTGACAAAATTCCTTTTTGCCACATGAAGCTAAAAAGAAGGGGTGATATTAATGAAATGTAATGGAATAATGTGCTAGAATAACTATAATGTTTAGACCTGATAAAATTGTAAACTAGATTAAAATGTGGGTGACAAATTTTGAGTCTAAGCTATTTCCCCAGAAAAACACAACAATTTATATAGTCAATTTTCAATTATCTGCCCAAGGAGAAATAGCAATAATGGCAATTATCCAAAAGAGTAGATAATGAACAAATTCATTTCTACTTGACTTTGAAATATTATTTTGTATTCTAAAACCAACATGTGAATGTAGATGCATTTTATATTCTGGAAAGTTGCAGTGCCTCTAACTTAAGTACTAAAATTTTACTTTAGAAATCAGACTAAAGAAAGTAGCTTATGTTTTTCATCTTTTCTTGTACAATACGTTCCCACTTTCTATATTATTGCTTTGAATAGATGTCATTATCTCTTAGGATAATATTCAGTTCATTCTAAAGCAGAGAAAATTTGCATGTATATGTTTTCTAGTTAGTATTTTCCTGCATTGATGGCAATTAAGTATTTTGATTAAAAGGACACCCTCCTTTCCTGCCTCTGCTTTGCTAAAATTATTTTTTAATGGGTGAAAAGAAAAAATCCCAAGACAAAACAGAATGGCTATTCAAGATAAATTTATATCTAAGTAAGATTTAAGTTTTAAATCTACATCTGCCCATGGAAAATTGAGTTCACTATATACACATTTTCCATACCTTTTTCCAGCCCTAGTTTGGTTATTTTTCACTCAGTGAATGCTATGATGAATATGATAATACTTAGGATAGGGTCTGTCTCATGGTAGCATTCAGTAACTTCTCATTTCTTTCATTCTTTGCTTCCCTTGTCTTCGTTCAATAATGTTTTATAGAAGACGCTTCATATTAATGCTTCATACAATAATGTTTATTTTTATCCAACTTTTTGCATAGTAAATTCTACAAAAGCAAGGAAATTTTTAAAAAATATCCTAGAGTAAAATCTTCCAGGTGCTATTTTTCCAATGTCAACATTCAGTACATGTTTACATTCTTAAAAGCTACCTCCATTATTTTATCAATACTAAGCAAATAATCTAGTAAGAGATACAGCACTTTAAAGGGAAGAGTGAGGGTTCATGCAGACTAAAAACTGACTACATGCTCTCCCGTCTTATGCTTAGTTACATGGTACACTCCCATTATTCGAATAAGACATTTTTTACATAAGGCAAAAGATTCCCAAGTGTTGCAATACTTTTGATTGTTTGCTTTGGGCCTCTTTTGCTTTGGTATTTGGCTTGATAAGCAATTAGTGTTTGACCAAATAGACTTGCTCTCCTTTAAAGTTCTGAAATTTGTCTTCAGTTGAACAAATGACAAGGCACTGGAGAGGTAGGTTAAGCAACTGTCTAGGCTGAGTAGATCTAAGTTCAAACACTAGCTCCACTAATCCCAGGATGACATTGAACAATAGACTTGCTCTCCCTCGGTCATGTTTTCTCATTATTAAAATGAAGTTAATAATACAAAACTAAGAGGATTGTGGAGATGATGACAGATAATACATGTAAGTAACTTGGTGTAGGCATTCAGTAAATGTTGGTAGTTGTTACAAATACTAGCTAACATTGATGTCTACCTATGCAAGCACCATCCTAAGCACTTTCTATGTATTCATTTATTTGAACCTCATGACAACTCTAGGACTCAGGTACCATTATCATGATTTTGCACATGGGACCTAGAGAGGTTAAGTATCATCAGTGGCTGGGTCAGTCTCTAAACCCAACCCAGACACTGACCCATCACGCAACACTGATCATCATGAAACAGACAGTGTTTTAACAGAAACTGGAATCAGCAAGTGGATCCACTGGAACCCATTTGTGCCTCTGTCCATATTCTTCATGGGGGGGGCCACATTGCTTAAATACCATCTCAAACAAATGCCTTTAATAACAGTTTTATTTCATATGAGGACCCATCACATTTCAGTCACTCAGCATTACCCAGAACTTACTCTATGATATACGTGAACAGTTAGAATAGAACATTCCACCTTTTATTATGAAGCTTTCTATATATATAGTTTGAGACCCAAGAATCTGATCAATAGAAGGCAGGTCTAGTTGGCTTCCATCCTGTTATTTAAACAGGCCTGGATCAGATTCAGCCAGTGGCAGAGTGGTCATAAGTGACATTAAAAGGTCTTAAGTGAAAGGGAAGGTGCGCATGCCTAAACTCCCAGCTGTGCCATGAATGAACCAAATGTCTTTGCCCCAAGGCAGCTTCAGCCCTCTGGACCTTTTTTATCACTTGGAAAGTTAAGATGTTGCAGTAGACCTTAGGTAAAAGCTGGCCATCCATGTGCCCATCCCGACCCCTCACATGGGCTTTGGTTTTAGCCTTGTCTGACCTGTGCAAAGTTTTGTTTTATTTTTAAAATTAGATCCTAAAATACAAAACTCAAGATATTTCACATTTAAAAATCTGTATTTCTGTTTTTCCCTACAAATTGGACGTTGTGACCTCACTGGGCCTGTTCATCTTTGTGGCATCAGTCAAAATCGTCAAGTAGACCTGAGCAGTAGCTGCCCCTTCAGATGGAGCATGGGCTCACTAGCTCATCACAGTGCCCACCATTCCTTAGTATCTCACACCCAGTCTGCTGGCTCATTGGTACCACCTGCATGGGCTTGAAGGCATCTGAGTTGGTAATCCTAGTACCAGTTGAAACCCTAAATGAGGTTAATTTCTTCCTTCCTTTTTCATTCAATCCACCTCTATTCAATGCCTACCCACATTGCCATTCTTTGTATTGTAATGTACTTAAATAGAAACATTTTTTTAAAGTGGCAGTTCTGTTTTCATTTCTCTGAACCCAGTTCATTTCCATTATTTCTAAATTTTTCTCTCTTCTTGGTGTCCACTTAGGGCTATGCAGCTTGCTCCTGGCACGGGCACCTTGAATCTCCTCCTCAGGCAGATTGAGACCATGCTTGATTTCCCGAACTTGTAGTAAGAGGAAGGAAAACACAGCACGTAAATTTGTTGGAGTTCTTCGTAGGTTCTGGATATTAGCCCTTTGTCAGATGAGTAGATTGCAAAAATTTTCTCCCATTCTGTAGGTTGCCTGTTCACTCTGATGGTAGTTTCTTTTGCTGTGCAGAAGCTCTTTAGTTTAATGAGATCCCATTTGTCAATTTTGGCTTTTGCTGCTGTTGCTTTTGGTGTTTTAGACATGAAGTCTTTGCCCATGCCTATGTCCTGAATGGTACTACCTAGGTTTTGCTCTAGGATTTTTATGGTATTAGGTCTAACATTTAAGTCTCTAATCCATCTTGAATTAATCAACCCCATCAAAAAATGGGCAAAGGATATGAACAGACATTTCTCAAAAGAAGACATTCATACAGCCAACAGACACATGAAAAAAAGCTCATCATCACTGGCCATCAGAGAAATGCAAATCAAAACCACAATGAGATACCATCTCACACCAGTTAGAATGGCGATCATTAAAAAGTCAGGAAACAACAGGTGCTGGAGAGGATGTGGAGAAATAGGAACACTTTTACACTGTTGGTGGGATTGTAAACTAGTTCAACCATTATGGAAAACAGTATGGCGATTCCTCAAGGATCTAGAACTAGATGTACCATATGACCCAGCCATCCCATTACTGGGTATATACCCAAAGGATTATAAATTATGCTGCTATAAAGACACATGCACATGTATGTTTATTGCAGCACTATTCACAATAGCAAAGACTTGGAATCAACCCAAATGTCCATCGGTGACAGATTGGATTAAGAAAATGTGGCACATATACACCATGGAATACTATGCAGCCATAAAAAAGGATGAGTTTGTGTCCTTTGTAGGGACATGGATGCAGCTGGAAACCATCATTCTCAGCAAACTATCACAAGAACAGAAAACCAAACACCGCATGTTCTCACTCATAGGTGGGAACTGAACAATGAGATCACTTGGACTCAGGAAGGGGAACATCACACACCGGGGCCTATCATGGGGAGGGGGGAGGGGGGAGGGATTGCATTGGGAGTTATACCTGATGTAAATGACGAGTTGATGGGTGCAGCACACCAACATGGCACAAGTATACATATGTAACAAACCTGCACGTTATGCACATGTACCCTACAACTTAAAGTATAATAATAATAAATAAATTTAAAAAAAAAAAAAAGAAAACACAGCACGCTGGAGCCAACAGGTAGGAGAGAAACACATTTCTCAGTTATGCAGCCCAGCATCGAGGAAAAATAACAGCAACTCTACAAAATCAGAAATCAGCGTCTAAGGACTAATGAGCAGAGAGAAAATCCTAGGTTTTTTTCTTTATTAATGTTTACCTGCTATAGTATGCAAAATATCCTTGCCATAAAAGCCTTATTTCCCTTTTAAGTTTTTTATTTAATTGTATTTTAAGTTCTGGAATACATGTGTAGGACATGCAGGAAAATGCCTTTATTCTGAAAGATACAGGAGAAAAAACTCATAGCTTAAAAAAAAAGTGTCTTTTTTAAAAATCCATATTAAAAGTGTCTATGAAACCTTTGACTGATTTTAGTGGCGGCCTCTTTTAAGATGAACTATTAGGGAACTAAAGATATGCTTTAGGTGACCTAAGACAATTCCTATTTAAAACCTATTTCTCCAAGGCCATCACTAATTGATTCTTGAATCTTCTTTGCTGAAATAAACTCATCCCACAGGCAATTGTGCTTTCAGTTGAAAATAATAGGATTTTACATAGAAAATGATGGTACAGTTATTAAAAGTCTCTAAAATAGTGAATAATTGTTAAAATGTTTTTATTTAAAGTGATAAAAAGCAAGAGAAATACTCAGAATATTCCTTTATACACTAAATGGCACATTAAATAAATAAAAATGATTGCAACCTATCGGGACTGTGATTCAGGGAAAGAAGCACCACAGTGGCAAGAGGTCACCTGGATGACACTCCTATCTTTCCCATCATAGCCTCTGTGACTTTGAGCCACTTACTTAACCTTTCTAAACTACAGTTTCCTTGTCCATGAAATTGACAGTTATTTCAGTGTGCCTTCAAAATGCCAAGCAGAATTGGACCTTGAAATACAGTTGTTAGTGGAAGGTGGCGGGTAGCTCTGAGCCAATTCCCTGTGAGCTAATTTCCCAAAAGCAAGTTCAACAAAACTCCAATTCACCAAATTCCTCTCTCCGGGCCCTTATTTACAAAATTTCTAGTAATGTGCACTGGATATGTTGGTTTTCACCGTCTTTGGAGATTTCTGTAAGGTTTCAGTTGATAGTTTTTTTCCCACCACTTACTGACAGCATTGGAAGGAACACGCAGTTTGTTTCAGCCCCTGACGGTGAGTAGCAAGAGGACCCTCTGATGAGGAGCAGTGGAGCAGGGTCAGCACAGAGCCTAAACAGGTGGACATGGACTAAGAGACATGAGATTATAGTCATAAGGATTCTCCAAGTTCAAGACAAATATACTGAGTATTTTAAATACCTGAAGCCAATTGGGTACTTTTGAGAACAGCTTTATGGAATCAGCATAAATCAGTATAAATAATACTTCCTCTTACGGATCTTAGCGTCCAATGGAGGAAACAGACTAAAAACAAAACAGAAAGTAAATAAATAATACAATTACAAACTGTGATAAGCACTATGAAGAAAACAAACAGGGTGCCCAGGTAGTGAAGAGGCGGAACCTGCTTTAGAAAGGGTGGTTAGGGGAGGTGTGAGAGTCAAGAGAGCTTTCCCCATGGCCCTTCCCTTCCGGGCAAAGGAGAGGACCAGATAGACTGGGGCCGGGGATGTGAGATGACCAGTGAGTTGTGAGTAGTAAAGGATCTATGGCACTTCCATGCTGGAGCATTTCATTGCTGTTGCAAGACTCCCTAGCTCCCTTTCCCTGTGGCATTCTGCTGGTGATGTGGCTCAAGATGTGGTTTCTCCTTCAGCCTGGAACCTGTGTGACTGCAAAGAACAGAGCCCCTCCCCCCACCCCCCAACAGTGGACCTGTAGCCTGAGCAAACAACAAGCTTTAATTGTCTTAAGCCACAAAGAAACTATCCTGACCATTATTATTAGGGGTTTTAAGACAAAAAGTGTTAAGCTTCGCTGGTTTGTAAAATTGAAAGATAGCCAATATGGCTGGATTATAGCAAAGCAAGAAAAAGTAGCAAATTAGAGTTCTCCGTCTACTACCGGCTGCCTGCCTCAGGCTGTTCTGATGTTTATATTCCTGGCAATGCCTTAAGACAGATTAAGTAGCTTGACTGTAAATGCTTTTGATTTGTTTACACAAATCAAACTCTCATATTTTATCTCTGCCTCTGGATTATGATAGTTTTTATCAAGAACTTTGCATGTGGGCTATTGATATGATAATGCAATCCTAATGCCTTCCCAAGAGCTAAGAGCCTCTATCTTTTCAGTCAATACTGAGATGTACTTTGGTGTATAGGCCATTCATAGCTGAGGCTTGGGATGGGCAGTTCACAGCACTTTGCAATTGAATCATATGTAATACTGTGCAATTTTTAAGCTCTCAGTTTTTCATATCAATTTCTAATATTCTGGCAACAGAAGCTAGTGAAAAGCCCAACTTTTATGGGACTTATCATAGGCCCTTGAATGTTTAAGTCTTTTGCACTTAAGATCTTGTTTGCAAACAAAACAAAACCCCCTAGCAGAAAGCAAATTGCATGATATGCAATTTATCTTCTTTGGAAGAAAAGAAGAGCTGAGTCAGCCCTCATGAGACTTGACAAGGAAGGTACTTTTTGTTTTTTGTTTTTTGTTTTTTTTTAAGACGGAGTTTCACGGGAGTCCCAGGCTAGAGTGCAGTGGTGTGATCTCTGCTCACTGCAACCTCCGCCTCCCGGGTTCAAGTGATTTTCCTGCCTCAGCCTCCCAAGTAGCTGGACTTACAGGCATGTGCCACCACACCTGGCTAATTTTTGTGTTTTTAGTAAAGACAGGGTTTCACCATGTTGGCCAGGCTGCTCTCGAACTCTTGACTTCAAGTGATCCACCTGCCTCATCCTCCCAAAGTGCTGAGGTTACAGGTGTGAGCCACTACACCCAGCCTAGGAAGGTATTTTTTTTATCGTTGACACTGCCCAGATAGAACCACTGATATTGTAACTGCCTTTATTGAAGTTTGGTAGCTTTAAAGGAAGTACATCTGTTGGTTATTACAGTCATTCTTGTACAGTTCTTAAAGTCTTAAGGATTTTTATTTGAGATGAATGAAATCTCACTAAAGAAAAGGAAAGTTGGGAAGGGGAAAGGAAATGGATCTAAAATTAAAATTGTGTCCTTAATATAGTCTAGGCTTAGCACTAGGTGCTTTCGTCTGCATTACTACCCCCTATACCTACACAGTGGAGGAAGCAGCTCAGAGAAGTTATGATCACCCAGCCAGTGAGTGGCAGACCAAGGAAGAGGTCTTCTCCCTCTAAAGACCCTGCTTTTTCCTCTTTATTATGTAGACTAGAATGTAAAAGTCTCCTGTACCATCCCCACAGTCAAATCCAAAATGGCCAAATCTCGCATTCCAAAAATCCCGCATTTCCAAAATTTAAGAGTTCTCTAAAAAATAAATGCCAGGTCACTACTGCATATTGATTTATTACATATCTAGCTTCAGAAGAGGCTCTAAACAGAGCTGGTTATAATAAGCTGTGCTCTGCTAATTGTGCATCTTCCCTTTGTTCCGCCTCATCCTGTGTAATTAGCACAGTCTTGAAAATAGAAGTTTCCATGACATTACAATTCTTACACAGCACACCCTCTAATTATTTCATATCTTCACATTAGGGACCAAGATACTTATGCTGGAGGGTGGAATTCTGTTTGTTGTTTAATTACTTGAAGAAGGAGCACAGGAAAACCAAGACAAAGAGATTATTAAAATAATGTTTACACTTGACTCTGAGTTGCCTACACACAGACCAAGGCACAGGCATACATTTCTTCTCGCCTTCTCACTTCCACCTGGCTTTAGACCTCATCTCTCTTGGCAGTGGTTTCATCTCAGTTATGCCTGTTACCATCTCTTCCTATCAAGGACTTGCTTATTCTTCAAGCCCCACTCAAAATACACTCCTCCACATGTCTTTTCAGATGTCCACAGTGAAAATTAAGCTCCTTCTTCCCATACCCGAGGGCACTTTTTACTAATCTTACAGCATCTCTCTGCATTGTACTATGAGGACAAGGGTGGGACAGAGAATGCTGATGATTCAATCAAATGTGTTTTCTCTTTTTTCTTCCTGGGCGTGTAGATAGACAGCCTTTCCTAGCCTTCCTTAGAGTTGGGCATGACCACATAATAAATTTCTAGCAATGCGAATTGAGTAGAAGTGACGTGCTTCATTTGAAAGCCAGGGTTTTGAGGAAGGAGGTATGCCTCCTCTATGCTTTTTGCCTTGCTGCCATCAATAAAGGAACTCTGAAACCCCCAGGCAGGGGCCCCATGGGGTGAAGAAAGCCTGGGTTCCCAAATCACCAGGTGAAAAGCTTTCTGGCCAAGCAGCAACGCTAGGCTGTTACACAAATAAGAAATAACCACCTATTGTGTTAAGGCTTAGAAATTTAGGGCTTATTTGTTACAGTTGCTGGTGTGCACCTAACAGAGAGTATGCATCTTTCTAAGTGTGTGCTTGAGTGTGTGTGATTTTAGAAGCCCCAAAAGGACTGGGACTAAAAAAAATCATTCTTAACTGTGTGTAAAATTAAACTGAATTGGTGCCTCATTTGGAAATGGAGCAGATGGTCATTAAAATGAAGAGTGGAGGATACTCTAAAGCATCTCCAATATTGGGAATGCCATTTTCTCATTTGCAAGCAGCTGTCTAGAATTTTGTAAACAATCTCATAGGTGACTAATTTGGTATAGAGAACAAAAGGAATACCCAGTTAGTTTTCATGTTAAAATGTGCCCTGGTTCATTTCTCATTCAAATATTCATTATTTCAATCAACAAGTACATATGGAACACATTCTACATGCCAGGCAGCCCTCTAACAGTGCTGATCCGTTAACAGTGGCCCCAGCTCATTCCAAGTAGACAGGCCAGTGGGGGAACCAAATATCCACTAAACTCATCACACTGCTGAATATGCTCTCAGCATGTCACCCAGGTTCTCTGGTTCCTCTCTTGGAAAATAAGAATGATCATACTATTTCTCTAATTTTTAATTAGATAATATTTAGATATAACAATTATAAAATATTTAGCAGTATGCTTGACACTTGAACTTGGCAAGCATGTGATACTTCGTAGCTATTATTATTTGCTTTGATTTAGAGAAATACTATGAGATTGTATAATAAAGGAATCTGACTAGGCTGAGGAAGGGGTGTGTGGAACACAACAGTTTCCTCTGTAAATGACTCCTGATATGATAGTTGAGAAGTTGGGAAGAATATTCCAAATTTTTAAAACTAGAGTAAAAACAGTATATTCAAAGAACCCATGATGGAGACTTTATTTTCAGGAGTTAAAAGAAAAAGCTAGTTTAGCTGGAGTCTAGAAAGCAAGGGGAAAACTGCGGCAGGATAACACCATGCAGAGCAATGGGAACCACCACATAGCCTTGCTAAGAGTTTCTTAGCTTTCTTGCTAAGCACAACAGAAAATCATGGTATGATTTCCAACAGGTAATGGCACAGAATGATATGATCAGATTTAGTTTTTAGAAAGATCACTGTAGCTGGAGTGTAAAGAAAGAGCATTAGAGGACAGACTGAAAATAGGCAGCTATTTGCAACTTGCAACTTGCAACTTAAAAAGTTAATATAGGAGTCAAGATAAGAGATACCCATAGCTTGAGTGGTGGTAGTGGAGCTTGAGAGAAGTAGAGATATAAAGAAATTTCTGAAGTGACATTGGCAGGATATGGTGATGGATTAGGTACAGAGTTAAGAGGGAGAGAGCTGTTAGGAATGACTCCAGGTCTTTCCAATACAGAGAGATATGTTTCACAGAGGTGGGGAACCCTGAAAGAAGATCAGGGTTGCAGGATCATGGATTTATCTTTGCATACGTTGCATTCAGATGCCCTTCAGATATCCAAGTACACAATTAGATGCATGGGTCTGGAGATCCATAGAGAGAGATCTCTGAGCTAGAATACAAACTTAAGAGTTATCACATGCAGAAGGCAACAGAGGCCACGGGCAGGGAAAAAAAAAATGACCTTGAAAACAAACAAAACTACCTGTAATCCCAGCACTTTGGGAGGCCAAGGTGGGCAGATCACGAGATCAGGAGATCGAGACCATCCTGGCTAACACGGTGAAACCCCATCTCTACTAAAAATACAAAAAATTAGGCAGACGTGGTGGCAGGCGCCTGTAGTCCCAGCTACTCAGGAGGCTGAACTAGGAGAATGGCATGAACCCGGGAGGCGGAGCTTGCAGTGAGCAGAGATTGCGCCACTGCACTCCAGCCTGGACGACAGAGCAAGACCCCGTCTCAAAAAAAAAAGAAAAGAAGCAAAATTTAGAGTGAGAAGAAAAGAAGGTCTAGGACCTTGCCTTGAGGAACTTCCCCCAAAGGAGACAATGTTAGGGCTCTCCAGAGAAAAAGAACCAATAAGATATTTGTAGGGGTGTGTGTGTGTGTGTGTGTGTGTGTGTGTGTGTGTGTGTGTGTAAGATAGAGAGAGAGAGAGATAGATAAATTATATACACATATATAAAGAGGCTACCAATAGAAGACAATTCTCTTACTAATTCCACATTGTCAGGCTGAGAGTACACCATAAATAATTTTTCCTCTTAGAGCACGTTTATCATTTTTACTTCTGAGACAGGGATCGATCCCTTTTCTCTGACCCACCCAGGGCAGTTGTTCAGAAAGCACATCGCTCTTGACTCCAGCTCCTGTAGAAATTAGAGACACAGTGATTGTGCATCTGCCCCCTCTGACTTTGTCTCGCGCTTAGGCAAGAAGTCTGTGCCACAGCCCTTGGCTCCACTCTCCTGTCTCTGTAGCCATTGCATAGGTGTTTAACAGCTTATCCAGCTTGTTATTCAGTATCCACTATGAGGTTGCCAGGTGGTTTTATTTTTCCTTTTAAATTAAATACTGATAAAGATCTTGGACCATGACAAATTCAGAGCAAATGTTACCAATGTTTTCCCTCTGATTCCTTCTCTTTCAGTCCGGTAAGCTAAGGCCTTAATTTCAGCATCATTTCTTTTTATTCAGAGTAGAGATTGGTGCCACACAATTTGACACCACAAGATGGGCTTTTCTTGACATTCTTCAGCTGAGCAGAGTAGCAGAGCCCACCTCTGCATTTGGTTTCTACATCTTGCCTGCATTTCCTGAAGTGATGTGGGGTGAGCCTAGGTCACACAGCGGGGAATGGGTCAGGTCACTTGACTCCCGGTCTTGGGCTCGGTCCTTTCTACCACTCCACCCTCCAGGGCTCATGGTTGATTCTCTCCAGCCTCAACCTGGCCAGGTTTCCCCTCAAGCCACCAGAACCTAAGGAAGAGGAGTTGACAGGAAGGACAGGGACCAGTGGCATTTGGTCCCTGATCTCTCTTGGAACAGCTCCTCAAGCAGCTGAGCCAGAGCTGAGGAAGAGGAGGCAACAGGAGATGCTGGGCTAGACTCAATTCCCCACACACCAGCATAGCAGTCTAGTGCTCCCTATGCCCCTGAGGAGGTCTCTGAGGCCTAAACTCTTGAAGAAACTCAAGAACTGATTAGAAGACATCCTGTCAGGAATGGGGTGAGTGTAAGGGATCAGGTGGTGGCCAGTATTGAATAAGGCTCAAAGAAGGAATGAAAGTCAAGGATGGGGTGAGAGTCAGGGATGTCTGTGGTACATATGAATCAGTCCACTATATCTACGGGTTCCACATCTGAGGCCTCAACCAACTGTGGATTGAAAATGTTTGCAAAAGAGAAACAATAAAACATAACAATACAACAATAAAAGATAATATAAATTTTAAAATGCAGCATAACAACTATTTACATAACATTTACATTGTATTAGGTATTATAAGTAATCTAGAGATGGTTTAAAGCACACAGGAGAATGCATGTAGGTTATATGCAAATCCTGCACCGTGTTATATAAGGAACTTAAGCATCTGTTGATTTTGTACGGTGGAGTCTTGGAATCAATCCCCATCAGATACCAAGGATGACAGTATTGGTAAATAAATCACATATTTTTCCACTGTTCTCTACCAAATGTCCTCGACACCAAAACAATCATGCTTCCTGTTCAGAGGCAGAACTCCAGGCTCCAAGAACACCAGTGGGACAGAATGTACAAAGGTCAAGACTCAGACACCAGCACAAATGGCACATATTCTGTGTGCCAGATGCCTCACAAGCTATTTCATTCACTGCCCAAAACCGCTCTTCAAGTCAGTGCTTAAAGATTCACCGGCCTGTTAAAGAAACAAGGCTCCAAAGGGTGGGGTACAGATGCCAGTCACGGTAAGCAGGGTACAAGGTGGCCTATTTAGTCACAAAGAACAAAACAAAGTGTAGTTGGCTCAGCTCCTGAAGGCTGAGCACATGCTCAGTTGGAAATATGATGAGATCCTTGCCACTGTGTTACTGCCCTTGGGCCCCCTAAATTCTCCCTAACTAGGGAACTGCATTGGTCTAGACGGGCACCTAGGTGAAGCTGAACGGGCAAGATGAAGCCAGGCAGCTCTCGCTACGGGCAGTAGTGAGCTAAGGAGCAGGGAGTCAGGCCTGTTTTCTGCAGAGAGCGCCCAGCCCACCCCTTCCCTCTCCGGCAGTCCCCGCTCAGTGCGTGGCTGCTGCTCAGAATGCACTTTCTGATGGTGTGTTTGCTTATGGCCTTGGATGCTCTGTATCCACAGTCCTTCGCAAGCTGTGCTTCAGCCGCTGAACAAACTGGAATGGAAACCAGAGCATGACACAATTCCTGGGTTTACAAACTTAAAAAGGCACCAAGAGTGGTTTGCTGGGTTTGGGATTGGCCACATCCCAGTGTGCTTTTCTGGGACTTTGTAACAGTTATTTCTGAGAGGGCTTCACTGAGCCCTAGAGAGATTGCTAGAAGGTCAGCACAGAGGGCTCTCGAAGCACAGCAGAGACAGGCAACAAACCTGTCACAACCACAGCATTCCACCCGCTCCTCTGCCCGCTTAGGGTAGGTTGCTCTAAGCTCTCTAAGAACACACAGAATTAAGTAAGGGTTTATTTCCCAGTTGCCTCAACAAATATTGATTCAGCTGTGTGTAAGGCCTCACGTTTCTTACCAGACTGTGATGCTGTGTAATGCACCTTTGATTCCCTGGCACCTATTCTTGGGCCTTAAAGAAGTGGATGCTCTGCAGTTGTTAGTTAAATGAATTAGCATACACCATCTAGTCCCAGAATTTGGAAAACACCCTATAAAGTGAAACGGTCAACAAATCCCCTGTCACCAATTGAGTCTACCTACCGTCCCATAAATGACTTCTCACATCTTTCCTAATAGCACAAAATTGCTCTCAAGCTCGAGTGAAAGAAGTCTAACCTGTGATGAACTGCCGAATGAATTAATAAACACCACTTCATGGAAAGTGTTCTGTGGGAATGTGACATGGTCAGAAATATGATTGGCAGAGGTGATAGAGTGGATGGGAAACCTACCAGTGTGTGGTTTCTGACATTTTTTCTGCATAAGAGATGAATTTCTCATGGCTCCTACATTCCCAACAGGCACGCTTAAACCATGCCCCTTTCTTTGTCTCTCAGGAAAGTAAATCAGAAGGCAAATGCGTAAAACTGATATCTTCACAAAGACAAACTTGAATGTGCTCTCTTTTTAAAAAAATCCCAATCCTAATAATGGACAGCCTTTACTGAGTACCCTTTACTGAGTACTTACTCTATGCTAAGCACTGTGCCATGAGCTTTGCATGTATGATCCCATTTAAGCCAGGAACAACCAACCCTGTGTGGTTTGTTCTGTAGGATCTTCATTTTGCAGATTGGGAAACAGGACCCTATAGAGGTTACAGAACATTTCCAGGAGTAATATGTGTATGGGACTGAAATGTGTCTTGACATTAACACTGTCCTGTCTCTGAGATTATCAAACTCAAATTTCAGTACTTAGTGACTATCATCATAAGTTGTCATGCTATCCCTCACAACTGACTGCCACAATCTGTGTACTATAACAGAGAGAAACTTTTACCAAAAGTAGTCTTGCTTTTATCAAAACTAACTTTTTGCTTCATGGTTTCAACCGAATTGTCCTATACTGATTTGAGTTACTTGGGTTTTACAAAGCAATACATTAATAACTATCTCTTACTGATTGTCTATATTATCCTACTCACTATATCAGACATTTTTCAAAAATTATTTCTAATAAAAATAGATATCTAGGCCAGGTGCAGTCGCTCACGCCTGTAATTCCAGCACTTTGGGAGGCCGAGGTGGGTGGATCATGAGGTCAGGAGTTCGAGACCAGCCTAGCCAACATAGTGAAACTCCATCTCTACTAAAAATACAAAAAATTAGCTGGGCCTGGTGGCAGGCACCTGTAATCCCAGCTACTCAGGACGCTGAGGCAGGAGAATTGCTTGAATCTGGGAGGCAGAGGTTACAGGGAGCCAAGATCATGCCATTGCACTCCAGCCCGGGTGACAATGCGAGATTCCATCTCAAGGGGGAAAAAAAAGAAGAAAGAAAAAATAATAGATATCTAAAGTATGATAAATAAAGTTGGAGCAGGACAGAAAGGGGGCCAAGTCTTGCCCCACTTATGAGTTTCATTTTTCAGGCTCCAGAGGCCTCTCATGTCTCTTCCCCACTCTTGAAAAGTCTCAGTTGATGCCTTTCCTTCTCTCCTCCTTTGCTGATATCCTTCTCCACTGGCATCATATCCACTCCTCCCCTTAGCTGAGATGTGAGCTATGGCTTCCTGCTGGGCAGGATGAGATGATCTAGGAGAACAGTCCTCTGAGATGCACGGGAGAATGGGGTGGGAAGTTATGAGAGAAAGAGAAGCCATAGGAGGGCGAGTGCTCCAAGGAGGGGTGCAAAGCCCACATAGGTAAATGAAATGGAGTGGTGGTCCTTCTGAGGAGAAAATGGAAAGGCCAGGAGAAGGGGCTGGCTGCAAGTAACCACAAAGTCTTTTGGGAGGAGAGGAAAAGGCGAAAGAAATGTCTAAAAGGCATGGATGTTCTTTATGAAGAAGAACCACATAGGAAGATTAAAAGCAGTTTTTTCCTCATCAAGCATTGACATTCGTGTGAAAGTCCTGTTGACCACTGCATCATTTCTCTCTGTCCGATCACCAATCCCTACCAGAGTCTGGAAGTCATGCCCCAGAGAAATGTCTTCAAGGACTGAGCAGAAGTGAGTTCTCTGCAGTCCTCAACACTTGAGCAGCTTCCTAATGACAAACCTCACTAAGACCAGGTCTTTTCATAGACCTGGGAACAGGGGTCAGTAGTGGGCAGGCTGTGCGGCAAACATACCTTTGTCATTTAGATGAGGAAAGATACTAAGCGAGAACAGGGGCAGGGTAGGCATTCATTCATACTTTAAAAAAAAAAAAAAAATTTGGTTAGAAAATCAAGGAGACCTGCAAATGTTTCCCAGCCTTCATTGAAATGCTTTCAGGCTTTCACCTGAAAAGTTTGTACATTAATTTACTTCAGACTTGTCCACAATTTTGAACTGTCAATATCAATATGGGCCCATGTGCTGCCTATTTGAAGATGATGCTACCAGTGTTGATCATCCTGGATGTGTATGAATTTAGTTGAAAAGACTGCTGCATGTTCAGCTGTTTCCTCTGTTGCCAAAGAATTGATTTCAAACTGTAGCCGTTTTGAAAATATATACTACCAAAAAGTTTGATGTAAAAATAAGCAAGCGCTTCCTTAACCTGTTTTCACAAACAGCTGATTCAATCACTTTGATTTTAAATGAGCAAGTCAACAAGTCAGTTTCATTAAAAACACGTGCACAGTCTAATTGATTGGTTGACTGAACTGACCATTCCCAGGAAGAAGCAGCGTGATGTGATGCTAAGAGAAGTGGCTTGAATGGCAGGGCAGCCTTGCCATGGGTTTGGACTCAACTGCATACCAGTTATAAGAACATGGGTGAGCTTCTGAGCCTCCGGACATTTGTCTCTACCTCCTGGATTCTGGTGATAATCATAGTGTAAGTAGAAATAAATTTGTATGCCACCATGTTCTCCACAAAATCCAGTTATTACTATCAATAACTGTCACATAGCCCCAAAGCCAAGTATTCATCAACTCTTTGAAATGTCAGCATTATATTTGACACACTTATTCATGGGAACCTTCCCATACTTAACAACTGCTGTCCCTCTCCTGTCTGAATCATACTTTCTAATAGTTCTCAACAGTGCCCTTTATTAACAATTTAATTCAGCACTCCCATAGTTAGTTATAAGCCCAACTACGACTGCAGTTAATGGAAATTCTCCTTTATACATGGTGCATCTGCTGTGACATCTGTCTGGAACCCGTGGAGAGGATTCAGTGTTCACAAGCAAATTGAGTAATTACTATGTAATCACACTTTAAATTGTGTAGTCACTGGTTTGCTCTCAAAATTCATATCTTTGGGACATACTCAATATTAAAACCACCTGGGTTATTTCAGAATGGGCAGGTATGTTCTTAAAATGGCCAAAATAAGAATTTGAGGTAAACACTTGTGACCAAAAAATTAGAGTATTATCTCCAGAAGAGAGAAAGTGGTGCAGCGGAAAGAAATGAGAATGTGGAAAGGAGATATGAAGAGAGGGAGAAAGAGATGGGAGAGACGCTTTAAAAGTGGATTACTAAGTGCTTTCTCAGTCATCTCATGAAATCTGTGACATTTTTGAGCCTCACTGGTTGGAGAAAACACAGAGAAATATAAATGAGGAAGAGAGATCGGAGATGCAAGATTTTACCTGTCTCAGGAAGAGCCCATCACTGGTGACAGCTATTTGGACTTTGGAAAACTGCAGCATATGTAGAGAGGAGAGAAAATAATGACTCAAAAGACAGTGTCTAATAGTCCTTTATAATCACCTAGATTTACAGTGGTAAAACCTGAGACCGAATAGTTCACTAAATGGTTATAAAACACAAATCTGTGGCACTCTCCAAACTCCCTTCTAAAAAGCCAGTCGACAGACAGTAGCTATATATTATATTGAGTGTGTCATGTATACAAGGCGAGATTCTTGAAATAAGACAAAATATAAATAAGTAAGGCAGCAGCATGGCACCGTGGAAGGAAGGCTGACTATAGATTGTGGCTGACACTAGTTTGAATCCTGGCTCTCCTGAAGGCCATAGAGAGCTGCTGATGTTCAACCATTTTTAAGCTATGTTAATGACAATTTCATGTGCTTTCACCAAATGGAATTAGAAGTCTCTAAATACTCTGGGCTTCAGTTTCATTATTTCTAAAATTAAGGATGATAACTTGAGAATTACAGAAAATAGTTTCTGACACCAAGGTACTACACATTATTAGCAAGAGTAGTATTGCTATCAAAAGTTGTAATTACCATATAAACACATGCCAGAAGAGGTGTAGAAACCTCCCACTGTTCCTTCACAATCTTCAAAAGTTCTATATAGGGGCAAGTAGGGGTAGTGCAGTGTAGTAGTTCAATTTACAAAGCAACGTAAAGTAAAAATGCAGCCCAAACCAATCCATTACCTGAACACAGGTTCCTTCCTTTGTGGGAGGAGCGGCTGCACCCGGCAGCATTAGAGATGACAGCAGGGAAGGAGCCAGGGCCATTAGTCAGTTTGCTAAGTAGAAATGGGAAGCAAGTTCAATGGAGCAAAAAGGTTTCTGCTCTGCAGAGTTGATGGAGAACAGTGTGATTGGTTTCTTAAGGGACAGGCAGACGGGCAATGCGAAATTTCTCCTCCCCTCACTGAACATGCCTGTTTATCGGAGATGATCAACACCTTAGATTACACATTATGCAAATGACCATGGCAGTTTGGCACCTGATGCAGTCTCCCTGCCAGAGTTTAGGTTCACTCCCGCTGTGGTCTGGGAAAAGTGAAAATAAACATGTCCCGCTTCCCTCCTTGGCTTCTTTGTCCTTGAAATAAATATAGATTCTTCCAAGCCCACAGCTCGGAGGCTTAGCTATATGGCAGATGGCAGTATCTCCTGCAGAGGTTATGAATATGAAACTCACAGGCTAGGAAATTAATGTAACAAAAACAAAAATAGAGGCACTAGGGATTATTGCAGGTCATACAGTGAGTATCTCAGGGAAATTCAATTCCGTACGATTCGGAAAGATTCCAAAGATGTTTCAGTGATAACGAATCAGATGAAAATCACTCCCCAAGGTAGCTATTTCCTGATTTGCTCATTGAAAAATGACACTGGGCAATAACAGAAAAACTGTGCGTGATGTAAATTCTTTTCTCCCACCATTGAAATGGGTGTGTCTTAACCTGGAGAAAGGAAAACTGAAAGTTACCTATCTATCTAAACATAAGTAGTATAAAAAGATAATTGATTGGACCAAGTCCCAAAATAAAACTGGAAGATACATGCTAAAACTATGCAAATAGCTATTCTATCCATGGAAAAATGACATATTTAAGTAAATATGATCAGATCTGAGTACAAATTCCCAAAGGAAATACTGGAAACTCCTGCTGTAATTCCTAAGATACATCTGTATCTAAGGTGCTCTTTACCCTTAGAGTAGATAATTGTCCTAAATTATCTCTAAGACTACTTCTAACACTGAAATTTGAGGTGTAAGGACAAAATCAGAATTTTTGATTAAAAAAACAACAAGCTCAATGTTGGATTTCTGTATCAGTGAGGAGTAGAACTCTATTGCAGAGTAGATTATTATCTAAAAAAGGAACTTTGCTGTACAAAATAGGGTGTGCTGGTCTGTATTTCAAAAATTGTCTTTAACAAAGGGCAGAGCTCAAAAACAAACAGAATGAGATCAGCGCTGTGGTGTTCCTGTGGGTCATCATGTCTTTATACTCAGATTAAAAGAAGCTTCCACTTTGTATCATGAAGACTGGGTACATGTAACAGTCTTCTGTATAAACACCTGTGCCTACAGTAGAAAATTTAAGCTTGAAGTTAATAATAAATAGCACCCAAATGGAACCTAGGTTTTTCCTTATAAAAAGCCAGCAGTGTCTGAATAATGGTTCCCTTATTGTGCATCCTTTGTAAGGTCATAAAATGAGAAGATGGAGAAAGATTGGCTTATCCTGGCTTGTCCGTCCTTGAAAGCCATTGTGGTCTCTTTTCCAGATGATGACAAGTCTCCTAATAGTGACTTCAGTTCTAGGTTAGATTCTGCAGGTTCTTTTATTTTGGTTACAAATTGTTAGACTTTCTACAAATGTTCTCCCCATAAGATATAGTAATAAAGTTTCTAGGCCGGGCGCGGTGGCTCACGCCTGTAATCCAGCACTTTGGGAGGCCGAGGCAGGCGGATCACCTGAGGTCAGGAGTTTGAGACCAGCCTGGCCAATATGGTGAAACCCCATCTCCACTAAAAATACAAAAATTGGCAGGGTGCAGTACCGCACACCTGTAATCCCAGCTACTCAGGAGGCTGAAGCAGAAGAATTGCTTGAACCGAGGTGGTGGAGGTTGCAATGATCTGAGATTACAACGCTGCACTCTAGACTAGGCAACAAAGCAAAACTCCATCTCAAAAAAAAAAAAGTTTCTAAACTAATTACACTCATAAATATGTTGAGATCCTCTGATGCAAGCACTGTGCCCAAGGAGAGGGCTGACATTTTTATGCAAGCTAAGAAACTCTGCCTCTTACACCTTGTCATTAATTTCACTGAGAATGAGAACTTGATAGACATGCCTATGTGATAGTCATAACCTCCTTGAAAAGCTTTTTTGAAAAGCCATTCAAGGGCCACCTCCTGCTCCATGGTGTTAGAGCT
Source organism: Macaca nemestrina (assembly GCF_043159975.1). Lineage (NCBI taxonomy): Eukaryota > Metazoa > Chordata > Mammalia > Primates > Cercopithecidae > Macaca > Macaca nemestrina. The sequence continues at coordinate 65,737,208 of NC_092135.1, forward strand.
CAATACAGGTGAGCACAACAGGCTCAGCCTTACAACAGGGAGGTCGACTTTCTGGTTCCTCACATCTGACATTTAATCATTGTGACCACCTCAGGGTCTAAATGGAGACCCAAAATTTGGGTTGGTGCCTTTCTATGCCTTTGGGCGAATAAAGACAATGGGATTAAACCTCCTATTTCACAAATTCTCCAGAGATACTGAGATTATATGTATACTCTTTCACATTCTCCAATTAGCAAACCTGGCTGCAATGATATGGCCACACTTGCCTGAGCAGCATCTGTGAAATATACAAATGAAATATATCAACCACCTAATGAGGATAGAAGGCCCCTTCCAGCCTCCACCTTCTCCTAAGAGAGTAAGAAGGACATTCCAGGCTGGGTTTTTTTAGCCAGAAGCCACTGAACCATGCTCCTAATTAGGAAAGTAAAATGCCCAGACCAAGATACTAGAAATCGGAATGGTTACAGTGAATATAGCTTTTCAGACTCTGTATTTGCCAAGTGACTATTTCAGGGAAAGGGGAAAATAAGGTTAACCACGGGAAATAATGATAGAAAGACTAATGTGTTTAAGTAACTTTTCATACAATAATGTGCTTCCTTTAAAATAATAAAATTTTTTGCTTGTTATTTGCTTCAACACCAGTACCTATTAACTTGACTTCATCCAGGTTTTTAAGCACTTTGTTAGAATGTGGTTTGGCATAAATATTAACGAAGCCGAAAAAAGACCAAATGAATTAAAATGTATTCCCTGAACTGGGCTATATAAAGACACATATTATTACAAAAGTTACTTTTCACTTATTATGGTAGGGACCTATTTTATCATATTTTATCATATCTTCCAGACAATAAAAGCCAATGGTCAAAACAAAGCAAAATAGAAACACATGAGGTCTCTCCAGTTCTTTAGATTTGAGCCTGAATTTAAAACCCTAGAGGGAAGTAGCAACTACAAACTTTCAGTTACCCATGCTGCTGCGTGGCCAAGTAAAACTCCACTGCAATTGCCTTTTGACTCCGGCAATTCTTTCCCACATCTGTTCAAGCTGAGCAATGCATGTTCACGTTTCATACTTACTTCTATGTCATTATTTCATCAGTTTCTGTAGAATGTATACTGAAATAAATCATAAGTGACTACTGTTTAGACTTCAACTCCTTAGAGGACAGGAGCACCTGCACTTAGTAGAGACAATAGTAATAACGGCACCTAGATTGCTAATAAGTTGTATTAAATATTTAACTGTATGTATAATTTTATTTAAATGTTAAAATTAATAATATTAATATTTGGCTGGGCGCAGTGGCTCACACCCGTAATCCCAGCACTTTGAGAGGCTGAGGAAGGAGGATCGCTTGAGCTCAAGAATTTGAGACCAGCCTGGGCAACATGACAAAACTCCGTCTCTACAAAAAAATACAAAATTAGCCAGTTGTGGTGGCACACACCTGTAGTCCCAACTGCTTGGAAGGCTGAGGTGGAAGGATTACTTGAGCCCAGGAGGTGGAGGTTGCAGTGAGTAGTGATCACGCCACTGTATTCCAGCCTGCACAACAGACCCTGAATCAATAATAATAATATGTATTAAACACTATTATGTGCCAAGGCTGGTATTAAGTGCCTTTCTGACATTTATGTCTTTCATTTTCATGAACCTGAAATAGGCACACTTTTCCCATGTTGAAACTGAAGAAATGATTGCAGAGCAGTGATACAGCTAGTAAATGGCAGAATTTGATCCCAGGATGCCTGACCACATGGTCTGTAGTTTTAGCAATTCACAATACTGCCTCCTGGAATAAGTCCCTTAACAAATGGTCTTCAAAATTACTGACAAAATTAAAAATCCTGATAAGTAAAAAATAAAAGTTTGTAGCTGTAAATTTTCTTTTTTTTTTTTTTTTTTTTTTGAGACGGAGTCTTGCTCTGTAGCCCGGGCTGGAGTGCAGTGGCCAGATCTCAGCTCACTGCAAGCTCCGCCTCCCAGGTTTACGCCATTCTCCTGCCTCAGCCTCCGGAGTAGCTGGGACTACAGGCGCCCGCCACCTCGCCCGGCTAGTTTTTTTGTATTTTTAGTAGAGACGGGGTTTCACCGTGTTAGCCAGGATGGTCTCGATCTCCTGACCTCGTGATCCACCCGTCTCGGCCTCCCAAAGTGCTGGGATTACAGGCTTGAGCCACCGCGCCCGGCTGTAGCTGTAAATTTTCATAAATATTTGACACCTAGAGAAAGCTGATATATTTTTAGCCTAATTTGACTGCCTTTATATGAAAGATTATTTCAAGATACTTCACAATTCGGGAAAGTAAGATGAAAGGAAATCAAGATGACATACCTGGAATAGAGCTCCATTTAGACCAGGGAAATCCAGCCTGCCAGACTCCATCATGCCACACTTGACCAGATGCCCAGAAGGAGCGCTGTGGTGAACCCCAGATAGGAATCCTCAGTGCTTGGCAGTCAGGTCAAATCATTATTCTATTGGCTAATCAAACAGACTGCCAGGATTACTGATTTCAGCCTCTTAATAACTGCCGCTATAGTGCTAGAGACACTACCTAGGATAGAAGTGATGTGTCTTTGTCATTCCAGGACAAGCTTTGAAATAAATAACCTGTAAGACTTCAAACCAGACATGGTACTGTCTTATACTGCCACCCTAAAGACCCCAGATTGCATACTCTTGTCATCCTAACATCAGCAGGGTTGACTTAGTGCTGTTCTGTGTTCTTGACCCATAAATTGCAGATTTCAATTGCCTGTATTATTCCTCTGAAATATTAGTGGCCTGGGAAAAAGTTGTAGTTGCAGAATGATGAGCCAGGTTGGGAAGTGATGACTTTCAGTGGCACTATGAGTGTGATTTGAGTACTCCAGACAGCAAATCATTGTTAGTGCCTTTGTTATCTGATACCACAACTGAGTCATGTGAAGTTTCTAGGACAAGGCTTTATAGAACCAAGAACAATGTCATATGTCCCAATATTCATACCTCTGGATTCTCTGAGAATGCTAACAGAGTAAATGTGGGAAGAATAGGAAGCCTATTAGACTAAATATCTAATAACAGTGGAGAGATGCTTACATGATTGGAATATGGCAGTCATTGAAAATGAATTGCACCAGAGTACATAGTCAAATGCAAAAGGGTTGATGATGCTTGCTAAGTGGGGAAAAAGCACATGAAAATCTGCAGACTACATGATCCCATATTAATAAATGAAAATATATAAGAGGAGGTGA